>NC_056730.1:92959996-93130781 GCF_019279795.1 Protopterus annectens | reverse complement strand
AATGATACTGAGTGTGTGTGTGTGTGTGTGTGTGTGTGTGTGTGTGTGTGTGTGTGTAAAAGTATTGAAATGTTAACAACACATATACAAACACACAGAATTTTTCAGAATGTAATCTCATCTCAAATATTAAGTACCAAGCTGAAGTGCTGTTTATAACAGTGAATACTAGCATTTTGTTTCAGAAAATAAGAGCTGCACAGAACTGACAGCTTCGGTGGTGCAGCTTACTTTGCACCTACAGCAAGAGGTTCTCGCTGATTCTGGCTGGAGTCTTTGTGATTTATGATCCATGTCGGTGACTTAAAGAATGCGTAGTGATCTGATGGTGTGTGTGTGTGTGTGTAAAAGTATTGAAATGTTAACAACACATATACAAACACACAGAATTTTTCAGAATGTAATCTCATCTCAAATATTAAGTACCAAGCTGAAGTGCTGTTTATAACAGTGAATACTAGCATTTTGTTTCAGAAAATAAGAGCTGCACAGAACTGACAGCTTCGGTGGTGCAGCGGTTAGCTTTGTCACCTCACAGCAAGAGGTTCTCCCGTTTGATTCTCGGCTGGAGTACCTTCTGTGTGGAGTTTGCATGTACTCCCCATGGTCGAGTGACATTTAAAGACATGCAGGTAGGTGCATGCGTGAATGGGTGTGCCTTCTTTGAAGGTTGGGTGTCGGGCTGGCAACTGAGCACCATAACAAATCCACTGCCAATCATTAACGTACCAGAGTTCTGCTGTGGCGACCCCTAACCGGGAAAAGCTGAAGAACTGCTGATGAACCAGTTAACTGCAGTAGATGATGCAGCAAATATGGACAACACTCTTTCAGTTTCTCTTTCAGACATCCTTTTTGGTAAGCATTTGAAATGTCGAGACCCTCTAGAGTGAGCCCCATAATATGGAGACTAAATGGTCAAAAGATCAGACTTGATATATATATATATATATATATATATATATATATATATATATATATATATATATGGGTACATATTACACCGTCGACAACTGACTAAATCGACAACCGGCCCTGTAGCACCAATTCAACAAAACCGCACAGCATCGACACTTTAAATAACCGGCGCTGACTCTACGACAACGCTACCGACATTGCGTATTACAGCTAACGGGTATTACATGTGAGGTAGGGGATGTATTTCTAAACTTATGTCACTCAGTCTAACATTATAACTACATCCCTACCTCACATGTTAATACCCGTTAGCTGTAATACGCGATCGGTGTAGCGTGGTTGTCGGTAGAGTCTGCGTCGGTTATTTAAAGTGTCAAAGCTGTGCGGTTTCGTTGAATTGGTGCTAGAGGCCCGGGTTGTCATTAAGTTGTCGACGGTGTAATATATATATATATATATATATATATATATATATATATATATATACACACACATATACTAAAAAAAGTTGGTGTAAAACTTATGTTGCCTGCAATAGTGTGTTGTTGATTTCTAAGGATTTAGAAGCCTTCATTTGTTGTAACAGCTCTCAACATATCAATTAATATACACAACAAAACAAAAATCAAGCACTGACGTATTCGAGACCAAAAATAAAATAAAGTTAAATAAATAAATAAATGATGGAGAAGGTATTCAGCAACTTTATTTGCATTCAACTCCTGATGATTAATGAGATATTGATTACAAGTTATTAAAACAGGAATATTTTAAAACACAGCACATTGCAGCCAACAAGTCTAAATCAAGAAATTGATTGGAGTGGTTTAATGTAGCTTTTAATAATTGTGGATGCATTTATAAGTAAGATGATAGAATTTTGTATGCAATATTTTATATGCATGTTTTAAGGAATAGTTTTCTATATTTTCTATTGGATGACACAGCATCCTGATTATTCTAAATGACCACTTCAAAGTGATGACAGCTCCTAGAAGGTTTTCCGAATAAGATGTTGTAGTTGTTATAATAACATTTTAGAATGACTTTTCTGTTTTTTTACATCTTTATTGATTTATTTATTTTTTGTGTTAAATAAATCAGTGCTCATTTTTGAATATGTATTGATTAAATATGGCCATTCACCTACTTTCCCTTTTAATAATAAAAAATGTTTTCATATAGACTGCCTTTCATGTATCTTGCACTTTTCTATAACAACCTGTGAATATATCTAGATTATAGATTTATGACATTTGCTGTAAAGCAGGTACAATCTCCAAATGTCAAATCTAGGAATTGTACATACAACCACAATGACTACTTTCTCCAATGAAAGTGCTGCAGACAATCTGCAGCTCAACTATTATTCAAAATGAGACAATTGCTACTGTAAAACAAATTTCACAGCTAATAAACTACTAATTAACTAAACAAATTAATGTGATGTTTTAGTCGGAGTAGCTACATTTGACAGTCCTAGCACTGTACTTCTTTCAAGCATCATACGCCATGTAAACTTGTGCTATTGCTTAAGGTGGTATAACAGGTGGCAAGTTTTTTAATTTTTCTAATTGTAAAGATTTACTTTCTTGTTATTGCACTGCAGATCATTGGATCACTGCATGTTGGAAATTCCTAGAAAGCCCAACTCAATCATCATGACTCTTTGACAAAATGCAAGGGCTTGTCCCCCTACTGGAGCCATATTAGCACTTAAATGAGAGTTTTGATGAGTTGGGCTTCATGGTAACTTTTACAGTCCACTGTGATTTGACATCTACCTGTCAATTTCTGAGCATTAAAAAATCATAGTGCCGACCCTTGAAAATTATAGCAGTGGCTTTCATTCAACAGAGCTATCCCAGGTAACCCAAGCTGGACAACTGGACATCTGCCAGCCAGTAGCTCATTGATCCAGGGTTGACTTGAGAGACATTTCTGAAGTGGGTTACAAGAGAAATCAGAGGAATATCTTGTGGCACACCTTCTTAATTAGGCTTGGTTGGACATATAACTGGGTAAGGTAGTACTTTTATAGCAGCTGTCTCCTACCTAGGTTCAAAAAAGTCAGGTAGTACCACATGAGTTTGGCAGCATACTCACTACTAAGCCAATGTGCACCCAACTAGGGGAACACCACATGGGCACCATGCAGGCACAATGTGGGCACCAACTGGCCACAGGATTATTTTGTCAATTAAATAGGCTCCTTAACACTGGCTGAGAAAAGTGACCAAATCATAAAGGTGGAACTGCAGGACATGTTGGATCTGTGGATAAAGCAGGAAGTCAACAATCCCTAGGCCTCAGCAGTAGTGCTGGTGTCAAAGAAAGATGGGAACTCTTTACAGACTACAGAACCATCATTTGTCACACTGATGCTTACCCCATGCCTAGGACAGAGAAAGCCTTAGATCAGTTGGATGGGGCTAAGTACCTAATTACTACAATGGTCATTGATAAGTACCTTTGACACCTGCATCAACGGAGACATCAGCTTTTGTTATCTTTTTTGGGTTGAATGAGTTTACCAAAATGCCTTTGGGATAAAAAAAAAAAACACCCCAGAAATGTTCCAGATTCTGATAAATAGCATTCATTTTTATGTTTCATATCAATATCTGGGGGCTCTGCCTAGCCAGGTTTCTTCAAAGGTGGAGGAGGATGCAATATATTGGGGGGATTCATAATGGTTAGGTGCACACTATGCAAAGAACTTGAGGTAACTTTTCTCAATTCAAGAACAACCCTACCACAGTGCTTTTACTGTCTATTCATTCAGAAGGGCTACTCAAAGTGTAGACTGCTGGTAACTCTTGTGGTAACCTTTATGAATTCCCCCATAGTCTTCAGCCCATAGGTGAATCTTATGTTGCTGTAGAAAAAAGGATGTTTGCATAAAGTTTGTGCTCTCCAGAAACCTCAACTCTATCCATATGGTAGAAAATGTGCAATAATTAGAGGCGTCAATCCTTTAAACTAGTTATACAGGGCCAGTGGTCAAAACATTAAGACTGTGTTTAGGATTACAGTACAATAACTTAATAATTCAGCACAGGTGTGATGTCAGTAAATAAAATCCAGAGGGCCTCTCAAAATATGGGTCTATAACCAGGGGGACTAGCCTTCCACTCAAACTTTGTTTACTGATGTGTCTCAAGAAAGCTTGTCTGAGGTCAAGAAAGGGAAGAATAACATTACAAACTGTAAAAAAACTGGATCTTATTTTCATTAAAAATGGAGCAAAGATGTGAAATGCAAAACAACTGTACAAATCATGTACAGTTTTACAGTGAGGATGCAGTAAAAAAAATGTAAGCTATAAAAAATTCCCCAGCAATTGTAATGATTGTTTTCTGTGAAAAAGGCACCAGAGCTGCTGCCATTGGAAAGGCTTAGTCAACTACTGCTTGCCATGTAATGCATTTTCATTCAGCTAGGAACTCTAAAGAAAGCTGTCATAAGAGACGTCATTTGAATTTGAAATTTCTGACTAAAGCAAGGCAGCACTATTTTACCTAATGCAGAATGATGGATCTGTCAAAAGGACTGTACTAATTATATAATTTTATAGTGATGTCTTACTCCAAGACACACCTAGAGAGTTCTTGAAGCATACTTACTCCCTCTCTGGAGATTTGAGCATCAGCCACTATTGAGTCAGTCTGAGCTTCCCCCTGGAGTATGTGATTGACTTTTGAAAAGCCTGAGGGCAAAAGAAATCATCATATAGACTGCAGTTGAAACAGAGACAGCCTGCTTCTAGGCTCCATGTGCTCATGTCTATGCACCATGAAGTGATTCTTTTTGGAGGTACTAACTGGTTACAAAACTCAGAAGTAGCTAGATTACCAGTTAACAGTAGTCTCAGAACAAGTTCTCCGATATATTATTTTTTAAGCCAACTATTTGTTCAAACAAATATACTTCCTTTTTTAATTTCTCCAAGTGTTTTGGGTTTCTAATACTATTATGGGAATGGACCCCATTCTTAAATCAAAGTACAATTAAAAGTTCATGAAATTAGTATTGTTTCTATCTCTGATGTTAGCCAAAAGTGCTCTTCGCAGCACCCACAATGTGCCCAGTAATGACTCCTGCAATTCATATGGAGTTATATATTTCCCTATGTAGTCCTGTATATGTCTATATATTTATTTTTCAATGTGTATTAAGTAAAGACTTTCATTATTCGGTGTCATAACTTATGGCTAGCTGCTTATTAATGTACATAAGAGTAATTGCATAAAACTGGTGAAATATAACTGGCATCCAGCTCTTGAATACAGAAGGACTATTTTAAGAATGTACAGCACTATGTAACCTTTGTGTGCCAAACTGATCTTGTTGGTGACAATGAGCCACCACAAATGCAGGAGGAGGTTGTGTCTCAGAAATGTAGTATTAGCCTTCTGGGGAAGCAGAGATTTTAACCCTGATTTGCAGTCTTGCAATATGGTGCCTATTTGGGTGTGGCTGACATTGGTGGTAGTCTAAGGCAACAACATTTATTTGCTATATCACCGTAAGGCCAATCACCTCATGCATTTTCATTACTATTACATTATTTATTCAGGGCAGTTGTCTGGACTGGAAGACTGTAGCCCTCACCCATGACATTTTAATTGTTGGCATTGGTAAAATTTATAGGATCACATATCAAAAATCCTACCTATCATTTTTTTATCCTGTTGCTTAATCAGTACCTAACCATTAACTTGTATATGAAATGACATTTAATTTGTCAATTATTTACATTTGTTGAATAGTGCTGAATGCCTTAATGAGACCAAGCTAAGAAGTAAGCACTGTCAATCCTTCATTAAACTGTTCCTCCTTCAAAGAGTGTAACATAATTCAAAAGGAAAGACCTTTCTGCAAAGCTGCAGTGTTCCATGTCTGACAGAAATAGGTTCCCTTCGCCACTTTGGACAAACTCCATTACAACTTTTTCCATGATTTGTCATAGAAAATTGATCAGGTTGATGTTTAAAATTGTCTAAGTCTGATGGGACCCATGCCATTGTTAACTGTTATCAACATAACTTGTTGCCACAGGTCAGAGGTGTTCATGTGCTAAAATTGTGGTTAACATAGCTGACAGGAATTTATTTAGGTCTTCCTTGAGTCTGTAGGAAACTGGCAGATATAGTGTCTAGTCCCATGGAATTTTAGTTTTAAATTTACTTGTGGCAGCATTTTTCACGTCTGTAGTTACATAATGGATATCTCCCTTTGCCACTCTAGCACTCTGAAATATATATCTGTTATTCATTCATAGCAACGTAGAGGTTGCACAACAGTGGAGAAAAGGGAAAAACCCTAAACCTGACAGTAACATGTTCTTACACTATCTTCATTTTCCACATTTATTTTACTTCACCTGCAAACAGAACTCTATTCTTTATTCTTTTCCAGGGGGAAAAACTTGATTGCTTATTTAGAGTTTTGATTTACACCCCAGATGTGCTATGCTCAGCAGTGAACCAGTCATTTGAGGCTAAGAGGACAACATAATTTGTGCAAAAACAAAAAAAAAAGATTTAACCCTCACATCCTTAAACTGCAAGCATTCCAGACTTGACTGTACCTTGATATTCTATCAATGAATATCAAGGAGAAGACGCACCTTTGATGAAGTCTTATATCCACAGTAAATAGAATATGGGAACATCTCTCACTCCTCATATACAGGGATGAAATGGCACACTACAGTGGCCCAATGACCCTATACTTTTAAAACACTTCCAACACACATTTTGGGTTTGTTAAGTCCACAAAATATATACAGACAATATTGGGAAATTGTCATTACTCGTCTCATATCTATGCAAGAACAGAGAGCAGATCCATTGCTCCTTGGCAAGAATGCAGTACACCTTTCCCTTCCTGAATCAGAAGTCTAACTGTTGCATGAAGTATCCTTTCCAGGACCCTGACACAGCACTCAGACATATGAGACGTTTGTACAATTTTATTTAAGAGCATTTTTTATGTGGTTACATGATCACTTCATTGTTTACTAGTAACATACTACATTCACAATTTTATCTTCCAGTTGTCTAATGTAAATAATATATTATTTTTGCTTTCAGCCTTTGAGCTCAAGTTGAGATATTAGTTAGATCTACAATATTTGATTAGGATAGTTTCTGTTTCTTCTTCTTCTTCTTTCGGCTTTTTCCCGGTTAGGGGTCGCCACAGCGGATCACCTTGTCCGCACATTGAATGGCAGTGGAGTTTTACGGTGTCGAGTTGCCAGCCCGGCGCCCAACCTTCCACAGAAGGCACACTCACATGCACACCTAGGGCCAATTTAGAGTGTCCAATCCACCTGCAGCATGTCTTTGGGATGTGGGAGCAGAGCACCGGAGGAAACCCACGACCACAGGGAGGACATGCAGACTCCGCACAGAAGGCACCCCAGCCGAGGATCGAACCGGAGAACCTCTTGCTGTGAGGCGGCAATGCTAACAGGACAGTTTCTGTTTATTAATTTATATTTGCTTTTATGACTATGGTAATTTTTGAAAGCGCAATAACACCTCTTTTTCTGCTCAGTAGGCTAACTAATCTTATGTCCCACCATTTTTTGTTGAATTTCTCCTGTATATTTGTGTTCATGAATATAAAAGTTAAAAAGACAGAGAACTCAGTAATGATATCTGAGCATATTCACTGGGGTCACTGAGGAGAGTATACCAATCTGTTTTCATAAAATGTCATTTATTGATGCCATTCTCATCTATTATGAACTAATTTCCTTGCAGACATCACTCTATTAATAGCAAATAAATAAATAAATAAATAAATAAATAAATAAATAAATACATGTTCACTTGAAGGTATCACAAAACATTTACAATGGGAATATTCCTTCTCTTTGCTCCTTTCTCACTGGTACAGGATACTGAGTGCTAACTTCCAGAACTAAGCTAAATACAAGACTTTCTGATACACCCTCCTTTTTGCTAACAAAAGTAAAAAGAAGCTTGTATACTGCTCACACATCCTGATTCTTAGCCCAGTCATACAGCTAAACACAAGACTTTCTCTCTGAAACACCCTCTTTCTGCTAACAAAATTTAAAAAAAAGCCTGAATACTGCTCACATATCTGGAGTTCTTAGCTCAGTCACACAGGTACAGTTTCAGCTGAGATCTCAGACTGTACCATTGTGATGTTTAGGGCCACTGGATTATTCACTTAAGACTTATAGCGGATTGCTGTTCTACTTGCTATTGTCTGTTGCCTTATAACACTAGTGAGAGTGCATTGCCCTATCACAGAATCCATACTTACAATCTTAAACAATATTGATTACATGACTGGCTGGTCTCTTCTCTTTCAGGAAATTGATTAATATCTTTCCTCCCCTGTATTTACTAACTGACCCCAGTGATCAGAACTTACTCTATCTGCCCCACTTATCTATCTACTCTTACCCCTCCAATATTTGTTACCCCAGTGTTTTAGCTCCTGTCTCACTGATCAATCTCTCTACAAACCTATATACCATGCCTCTCTTAAATATTATTGCATTCTCACGCTCTCTGTTTTATCATCTGACAAATTACCATACATCACTCATTCTTACACGTTTTACCAGCTATCTGCTTCACCTCTAACCATTCAAATCACCCCAATTCCCAATTAATCACTTCCAATATATAGAATGACTTACCTAATTTTAACTTCAGATTTAAATTACTAAACCCTCACACCTACCAAAATAAAATTAACTCATGCAGTTAAACCAAAACAAGCTTATGAAACTTACTTATCTTTTTCTTTTTTACCACTCTGTGCTGATATTCACCCCAACTCCTCCCATCCTGACTCCATATATTCACCCCAACTCCTCCCATCCTGACTCCCCAGTAACCTCCAAAACTAATCCCAAGCTAAACACCCCTTCCTACTCAGCCCACTCATCTCCTTCCAAAGCATGGACTACACCATCATTACCAAAATCATCAAAATCTAATTTGCCTACCTCAAACTCACCCATACAGCTTAAATGCATTTTCTTAAATACTCATATCTAAAATAAACTTTCAGCTCCATGCCTGGATTTACTACAATAAACCAGATATTCTTGCCATAACTAAAACATGGCTAAAACCCCATATACTTGACTCTGAAATTTCACTCCCTGGTTATAATATTATCAGGGATGATACAACTCACAAAGTTGGTGGAGTAACTTTACTATACCCTGACTATCTTGAAATCCTAACAGCCAGATAACCTGCATGGATGGCAAGTGCAAGGCTCCAATCCAAAAGGCAAAGTCCAAACCAAAAATGAGCCAGCACATGTACAGTGGGTCACAAACTATTTTAATAAATATTATAATCCCATTCACATGAATCAAACCGGTTTCGGCTGATGCCTTCTTCAGTGATATAAACAAAAGTAAAAAGTTGCTGAATAACATACACATTTATATACAGCGCCATCTTGTGTGTGATTGCATGATTAGATAAGAATAAATTCAAAAATGTTCATTTAGTCCTGGTGGGATCAGCCTCCCCAATTTAACTATCCACTTTTTTCTTTGCTATTGAGTATTTCATGTAAAGTAGCTTTATCATTCCTTTTATACCTGATGCAGTCAATAACAGAAAATCCAAAAATCCCAGTAGAATGTTTCGAAATATGTTTGTACAAAGCACTAGATTGCTTTTTGTTTCGAATATCGCTCAGATGTTCCCCTATTCTAAACTTTAAAGGTTGTGAGGTTTGGCCCACATAAAATGCCATGCACGTACATTTGGCTAGATAAATGACCCGACTAGTATTACAGTTGGCAAAAAAATGAAGTATCATAAACAATAGGTGAATTGTGGCTACTAAAACTGTCTGTCCTAAATATTCTAGGACAATATGTGCAGTGTCCACATGGAGTGCACCCCACCAATGAGTTAGAGACTGATCTACCTCATTCCATTTTTTATAATGACTGAACAATGAGCCCAAAGAACGGAAAGAGAAGGAGCAGTTGTCATTCAGATATTCCGTAAGTTTGGTATCTGACTGTAGAACATTCCAATGCTTACCCACAATATCCATAAAGATCCTAGTGTTTCTGCCATATGTTGTCACAAGCCTCAATTCTTGTCTATTTTTCCATAACCGCTGCTGATATGAGAACAATTGGTTCCTATCCTGTTGATTGGCAAAACAACTGGCTCTGCAAATGTCACCTGCTCTATACCCCCTATTTCTGAATCTGGTAACCAGGTCCTGTCTATATTGGCCATACTTGGTTGAGCAAGAACAAATTAGTTTGATCCTAAGAAATTGTGACTTGGGAATATTCCTGATGACATGTTGTGGGTGGAAGCTAGTGGCATGTAAAAGTGTGTTAAATTGTGGAAATTTTCTGAAAACCTCACTTTCCAATGTGTTTGCACTGGTTCTCCTAATCAATACATCCAGGAAGGCAATTTCCTGTTTATGAAAAGTTATCTTAAACTCAATACCCCACTTGTTTTCATTAAGGTATTCCACAAATTCTAATAAAAATGCCACATCAGCCTTCCACACCAACCAACAGTTATCAAGATATCTACGCCAGATATCAATTTCATTCAAAAATATTATAACTATTGTCATAAATAAGATGCTCCTCCATGTAAGCCATAAATAGATCTGCATAAATGGGGGCAAAAGATGCCCCAATTGCAGTACCTTGAACCTGCCAGATACATTGCTGTTGGTAGTAGAAAACATTATGTGTAAGTACCATCTCTACCAAGCAAACAAGAAGAGTATTGAAACCCGGTTGATAAAGGTTGGCTCTGTCCAGCCAATATTGCAGGGCAGTGAGACCTGCCAGTGGGGAATGCTGGTATATAGAGAGGTAACATCCAAAGTATACAGAAGTCAGTCGGCTTCCAATTGCATCTCAGAAATAACGGCTAGAAACTGGGTAATGTCCTGAATCCTGGCATGGACCAAACCAAGCAAAGGTTTAAGATATATAGTAAGGTACTCTGAGAGCGGCTCCATTAATGACCCCCTGCCAGAGACAATTGGTCGGCCAGGTGGTTTGTCTGGATCTTTATGGATATTGAGCAATAGATATAGGTATTGTTGTTTAGGATGATCTACTTTTAACTGGTAACCGATATCCACAGAAATGATACCTTCCTCTACAGCCAAATCCAAAAATTGATCAATGTCATGTTTAAATTTTGACATTGGGTCAAGAGGCATGATCATATAATGTCTGGTATCAGATATCTGCCTCTGTGCTTCTGTATGATATTGTTCTCAATCTTGAATGACAACCGCCTCTCCCTTGTCTGCTGCGCATATTGTCCTGGAATATTTATGATAGTTTTAGTAGCCACAATTCACCTATTGTTTATGCTATTTCATTTTTTGCCAACTATAATATTAGTTGGGTCATTTATCTAGCCAAATGTACATGCATGGCATTTTATGTGGGCCAGACCTCACGACCTTTAAAGTTTAGAATAGGGGAACATCTGAGCGATATTTGAAACAAAAAGCAATCTAGTGCTTTGTACAAACACATTTTGAAACATTCTACTGGGATTTTTGGATTCACTGTTATTGACTGCATCAGGTATAAAAGGAATGATAAAGCTACTTTACATGAAATTATACAATAACAAAGAAAAAAAGTGGATAGTTAAATTGGGGGGGGGGGGTTGATCCCACCAGGACTAAATGAACATTTTTGAATTTATTCTTATCCAATCATGCAGTCACACACAAGATGGCGCTGTATATAAATTTATATGTTATTCAGCAACTTTTTACTTTTGTTTATATCACTGAAGAAGGCGTCAGCCGAAACCGGTTTGATTAGTGTGAATGGGATTATAAAATTTATTAAAATAGTTTGTGACCCACTGTACATGTGCTGGCTCATTTTTGGTTTGGACTTTATCTTGAAATCCTACCCTATAATATACCTATTCCCAGATTTCATAGTAGCAAACACCTCATCTCCCATCTTAAACTAAATAACCATAAGCAAATGTATATTATAGTACTCTGTATTTCCCCAGGCAATAATGCTATATCCCTGAAAACATCCTAAACTGTATCACACATGCAATTTCTAATGAAAAGATAATCTTAGTTGATGTTAATTTCAATTGACAGATTATCTTCACAAAATATATGTTAGCTAGCCTCACCTTATTTGGCTTGACTAAATGCATTTACTTCCCTACACATTATAATTATCCCCAAAACTAATTTCTCATCTAGAAATTGGTGTCTGATTCCATTAAGTATGTCTCCAGTGGCAGCCTCTCTGAGTTCCTCAGTGACCACCTCCCTATATATGCAAACAGACTCAGTACCCATCATGTCAAACAACACTTACATAGAACTTCCCATAATCTCACTAATTTGAACTCTGATATATTTAATAGAATCTTAAGCTCCTTTAACTGGTCTATACTGAAAATATTTCACTTGATGAAACTGTGCATAAATTTAACACATAAATTGTATGGAACCCCCCGTTACACCCTGTTTTGAAAACATTCGAGGATATGGTGGAAGCAGAAATTAGAAAAGTATGTATTAATGACATGTCAAAAAATAACAATTTCTCTGAAGCATCATATAAATTGATTAAAAAACTAAATAGTGAAGGAATTAGAGTCATGAAAACGGACAAAGGGGGGGGAGTAGTCCTTATGTACCAACATGACTATGAAGCTTCTTTGCACACACATTTACATGACATCGAGCAATATAGTCAGGTGTCAGTGAATGAGAGGAACGTCGCATACGCTAAAATTAAGTATAGGCTGGAGGACAACTTATATCAAGGTGCAATTAATGAACAACTATATAACTACCTAATAGTGCCTAAACCGGTCACTCCTATTATGTTTGGCATCCCCAAAGTGCATAAAGGGCTACAACCATTAGTATTTAGACCAATTGTAGCAGGAGCTAGGGGGATTACTGAACCACTTGGGAAGTTTGTAGATGCAATATTAAAAAATTTACAACATCCTAAAATGTTTATGTAAGGACTCCTGGGAATTTTTAAGAAGTGTTAAGAGAGAATTGTACCAGGAAACAGAATACATGGTGACAGTGGATGTAGTGGAATTATTTCCAAGTATTCCACATGGAATTGGTTTAGCATGGTTCAATGAGATGCTGGCAGAACACTCAATGTTGGGAGGCAAAATGATAGCACTGCTGGTTGAAATAATGGAGGTTATTTTGAACAATAACTTTGTCTTTTTTTGTGGGGAATTATTCCGACAGAAAAAAGGTGTGGCAATGGGGACCCCCTGTGCCTCTGCATATGCCAACATCGTGTTAAGTTACTGGGAATCTAAATTTGTATTCAACACGCGGTGGGCAGAACATCTTGCACACTACCAGCGCTACCTAGATGATATATGCATATTATGGAAGGGTAGTATAGAAGAACTGGAACAATTTATTGAATACATCAATAGTAGTACAGAGTTTTTAAAATTTACGTGCAACATTAGTGTGGACAGTTTGCAGTACCTGGACGTGGATTTACGCAAAAATGGTGAAAAGGGTTGCTTTACGTCACGCATATTTAGAAAAAATAGTTATTCCAACATGTTTCTACACTACAATAGCAACCATCCTTTATTTCAAAGAAAAGGAGTCATCAAAGGACAAATTATTAGGGCAGCTAGAATGTGCAGTGAGGATGTGTTATTTAACGATGAGTGCCTATTTTTGAAAACGTTATTTGAGGAGAGGGGGTACCCCACACAATTAATAGATGAAATAACAGCGGAGGTAAAAGGTCAAAGAAAGGATAAATACTTCCCTTTACTAGGAGAAGAGCGTAGAGACAACCACAATAAGACGGAGGAAAAGGTGAAAAAACAAGGGTGTCTGTTCGTGCACACAAATTGCAATGAAAGTTGGTCAGTGGAAAGGATTATTAGCAAGTACTGGCCAATCCTGACCATGAATGAAGAATTTAAGAAAACACTTGGCAACAAACCCCAATTTGTTAGAAGGAGAAACAAGAACTTAAAAGAATTACTAGAAACAAATTATGAGACAAAGAAAGGAGGGAGGAACAGTAAGAGTGGTACATTTAGATGTAACACTTGTAGACAGTGTCCGAATATGATCGACAAGAAAGGTTTCTATTTAAATTCAAGAAAAATTTATATAAAATCTCCGGGGTATTTTAACTGTAAAGCTAAGGGAGTAGTTTATTTAGGGTTATGTCAACACTGCCAATGTTTCTATGTAGGAAAAACGGAGAGGACGCTAGCAAAAAGAGTGTACGAGCACCTCTATGAAATCAGTAAAAGGAAGGAGACCAATGCATTTTTCAAGCACTCATTGACATGTGAAAATATGGAATTAAGGTTTATAGTACTTGAGCAAGTGCATGCCAGCCCCAGAGGAGGAAATTGGGAAACATCCTTAGAGTACAAGGAACTGCTTTGGCAAGTGAGGTTAGAAGCAGCAAAATTCCCTGGTCTTAATGGGGCTATTAGTATTACTAGTTTATTAAAAATTAGAAGAGCAAAATTATAAAAATGGGGTGGGAGAACAACCACCCTTTGAACAAATAAATTAGATTGTTGGGTACTAAGACAGGTAATATAGAATTGACCGGTGTGGGTTGACAATAAGTTCATTATGGACACTAGTATAAGATATAGGCTTAGAAAGGTTAAAAGATTTTTCCAAAGACTTTTAAAATGACAAATTGGATACATTACAGAATGCTATGAAACATTACATAAGCTACCAGGTTCAAACAACAATTGGTTTTTAGCCATAAGTAGTTTGTAAGATTTTTTTAGGAAGGTTTTAGTTAGAATTTTTAAATGTACATAATTGTTGAAAATATGCATATGTTTTTAATAATCCCAATAAAATGCAAACATTTGGGTTGATGGTAACAAAGAAATAGGGAATTGTGCATGATATTTTGTGAACAAAGTGTAACATTGCATTTATATGACCAACACAGAAAGGGTTTTATTTCTTTAAATTGCAAGTGTGATAATAATATAATTGATAGTTAATTAAAGTATTTGGGTTGGGTAGGGGTAATATAAATAGACTCACCACCCTATGTAAAAATGTCTTGAGAAAGCCTGGGAGGGCCCGGGTGAAAGCGCTTGACGTTATATTTTGGAAGTGTTTTTTATCTTTTAACGCTGAGCTGGTGAAGCTGTTTAATTAAAGAACTTTTACTCAACGCCTGGTTCGTGATCCTTGTATCCTGATTGTTCCGGATTACCAGTTGGTGTTTATACGGAGTGTTTTGTGTTTTAAATAAATTTAACACACTTTTCCTGAAATCCTCAATAGGCTGATTCCAACTAGAACAAAACAAGCAAAGAATAGCCATACTCTTTGGTTATCCAGTTATAGCAGGCACCTAATGCATGAATGAGACAGGGCTTGGAAAGAGTGGTTAAAACATAGATCTCCCCAAAACCTACAACACTTTAAAGAATTATTTAACAGTACTAATAGATTAATGCAGACAAGAACATCTTCTATAGTAACCCCTTAATAAATTAGTGTTCCAACCCTAAAAAAATATTGCGTTCTATTAATAATATATTCCATCCTGGAACAATCACCACTTCAAATCATGTCCCATATATCACTCCCTTTGAAATAACTGCTCAATTTAACATACATTTTATAGAAAGCAATAAATCCCTTACTAAAGACACGCCCTCTCCTCAGACAACAAACACCCATGTTTCACTTTAAAACCCATCCGGACCTACATCAAACTGCTACTCTTTAAACTGAAACTCTGCTCTCCTTCAGCAGATAATCTCCCAACAGAATACCTCAAACTAGCTGCCAGTTCTGTCCTAATTAATAGATCTATCAAGAAGTCATCCATTCACTCTTATGGAAAAATTCATCACCCTTCATAAAGGAGGAATCACATCTGATAAAACCAATGTCAGACCTATTGCCATATTATTCCCTTTGTCAAAACTTCTGGAGAAGTGCATTCACATACAACTATTTGAATACATCCTTCATGATAAGCTTCTGATCCCCACACAGCATGGTTTTAGACCCACCAATAACACTGTCATGGGTCTATTAACTTTCACAGATACTACTAACAAAGCCAGAGACAAAGGAAAATGTGCTCCTCTGTTTTCCTTGATCTCTTTAATTTTTTTATATAATCTGTCACCAAAAACTCTACTGTTGGTATTGGAGTGGCCAAGATGGTGAGCAGTTAACAGCACTGTATTTTCGCTCTCCTTCATTTTAGCATCTCTGACAGGATTTTTACAGAAAAAATCAAATACATTTCAAAACTCAAATTTATCATGAAACAAAATAACTTATTTCAGGGAAAAAGAAAAGATCTAAAAAATAGATCCAGAAGGAACACCATTGGGATTTATGTACTCTCAGAGAAAGAGGAAGGAGACAGTATGAAACAATTTCTAAATACCTGGCTGCCTAAGACTTTGAACCTGCTTGAACTCTTTCCTTTGGCATTGAGAGGACACACATAACGTTCCGATACACCAGTAAAGAAAAATCCACCTACATGAAGGTTAGTGATAAATTATTTTCCAGCCAAGAAAAAGATATTGTTTTAAAAACAACGTGGACTAATTATCCACTTAAAATAAATGACAACACTATAAGATTTGACAATGATTATTCAAGCTCAGTTATGCCGAAAAGCAAAGCATGTGTACCTCTTATAAAGGAGTTAAAGAAAAACAATATTAAAGCACAACTGTTGTTTCCAGCACAAATAAAAAAATCATCTTACAGAAGGACAGAGGAGTTGATATGGATGAACACAATTCTAGAAAAAAATGAAATGGATTGGAGTTTGTGTACCTCTCTCAGAAGAAATGCAACAATGAATGGATGGTCAGTTAAAGACAAACACTGTAAAAAAATGAAAGATAGATGAAAAATTACTTCATTCTCATTGTAATATTGGTTCTGTAACACAAAAAAGTGTATGAATTATAAGGATAAGATAATAATACCATTTTTCACATGTTAAATAATTTTATTGCTTATTTCAAGTATACTTATTTTAAGTTACATGTATAAATGAAGCTAATTAATTCCAAACAGAGCTTAATCAGTCATACAAAACATATCATTAAATGTAAAATATCATTATGATGAAACTTAGGTAAAGAAACAAACATTTTAAGTTCATAATATGGATTTCATGCTGTATTACTAAACACAGTACTTGGAATTTAAAATGACAGCAAAAAAGTATGATAAGTTGCATTTTAATTCAGATACGTGGCTGTTTTGCCTACACAAAGAAAGTACTAGAATGTCACTAAACAATTAGCACATAATTAACACCTTTACTAGCTGAATTCTTATCAGACATTATTGGCATTCTTTCAACACAAGTGTTATTGTTAGGTCTCTTTTAAAGATTGATTGCCTAAAATAACACATGAAAACCCGAGAAAACATCTACATATAAAATGTAGGAATCATTGTTTTATCTCTAATTATGTTTAGTTATTATTATTTCTTACAATATTTAGCAGTTATTTACTGTTTAAAGTAACTTGCTATGCCTTTATTCTAAAATGAAAATTAATGGATACTTGCAAATGTTGCAAGTTTATCTGTAGATGCAGAGTTTCTGAAAAGATTGTATCTGTATTTGTGAAAGTAGTTGAAAGTTTAAAGAGTTTTATGTTTTTGCTCTTGATTAGATGGCTTTGTAGGGTTAATATTTAAGAGTGAAGTGTTCAAATTCACTTGCAAATGCTGCATGCATTTCTGTGCATGTAAATAAAACTAAACAAACTATTTTTTGCACCTTTAACATAATTTAGCTTTAAAAGAAGCTATGTAGTGGTGCAAATACTTTTGTGAGGCTTTATAAGCTTTAAAAGGTTCTATAAGTTGTTGTTCTTATCTTCTTCTTCCTTAAAGTGAAAGCTGATCTTTCAACTCACCCTTTGAACAGAAAGTGATGTATTAGAATGTTAAAATGAGAAATGCAGTGTGCTTTAAGTATTAGCATATAAATTAACTTAAAAATATTCATATCTAGGAATTAAACCACATTGTATTAAATCATACATAAAGAATATACGTAATTCATATAATATAATAACTATAATAAACTAAAAGTAAAAAAAGAGCTCTAAAACTCATAATAATTGGTTTGTAGTTTTGATTTGCATGTTATATAGTAGCAGATTGATTGCTTGTTATGTAATAACAGATTTACCACACTGCAGTTTATAATAAGAAACTTCTAGTAGGACACAAATAATTATATTTTGTGATATTTGATTTAAAAATCACAGATATATTATATCTGATAGATTTATTTAAAAAAATATTTGAGATTAGTTTCAATTCCATCTGATATAATGCATAAACAAAATGGAAGAAATGAAAGTGTATAACGAAAGAAGGAACTAGAATAATGATTTCCTGATATATAAGGGATGGTATAGCTGTTCTTTCAAACAGCATAATACATATGGATTATAACTGAAGTACGGCATTTGTGTAACTTGTAAATGGTATAAGACAGATAGTATAAGCAGGAACAGAAGGAGAAAGGACAAATAGACATGTATATAGCTAGTAGATTGTTGTATAAATAACTTTATACACAGTAAATAAAATAAATAATAATATCCAGCTTCTTGACCTTTATAATAATAGATGTGAAATTAACATCTGATAACTTTCTTATTGTAGTCTGAGGACCAAGAAGAGGTTATAAGAGAAGATGGGAACAGTGATAACTAATTGGCTTATTTAACTTGAAATGGAACCTAACTAGCCTTTTCGCTCTTTCTTAATAACATGTAGAAGAGCTTTCTTAAAATGATTCATATCAAGATAGTGAACATGTGTGCACAAAGCAGAAGCATGAGATAAGTGTAGTTAGTCTAATGGGGAGGTTGAGATGTAGTTTGTTTGATTTTTATCAACAAACTAGGAATATGTTATTCCATGGTAGAATGTTTTAAGGTTATACTGTTAGATAATATTCTAATTCTTTTAAATGTTTTTGTCCATAACTGAATTTTCTTTAGTATTATCTCTGAAATATATAATAGTTCTTTACATAAAAGTATTATTTTAGTAATATGTTCTCTTACAAATGCCTAATTTTAAATGTGTATCTATTAATATTAATGGGTTAAATAATCTAGCAAAGAGCTTGCTTAATACATGAAGTTACACAAAGCTCAAATAGTATTTTTACAAGAAACACATTTACTCAATAAGGATGTTAATAAATTATAATCTGACAGGCTCTGGCTTTAGATCTAAAAGAAGAGACACTTTCATTATGTGGAAGAATTTCCCAATTGTGCCTAATGTAATGGATACGTATGTTGATAAAAACAGTATGTTAAGCATTGTTGTAATTGAATGGAATAGGAAAATATATACTTTGGGAAACTTTTACTGGAGTCCAGGGCTAGGAGGTAAAGATGCAAAAAATTATCTAGACACCATAGCCTATTATATGAAATATGAGGTCAATATGGCTGGTGATTTTAACTGTATCTTATCTGAAAAGGACACCACTGTCAATAAGAAACCTAGAATCATGTCTTCAGCTAAACATTTATCAAATTTTGTAAACCTTATGAACTTAAATGATATACAAACTAAGAAAAGTAAATTTGCTTCAATACACCCATTATTGTTACACCTGACACCAAATGACACTATTAGTCAGTCTGAACTAAAAAAAATTGAATACAAAATATGTTGAAATTCTAAATCATAAAGTGTCAATAAACCTGGAAAAACTAAAACTTCAAATGTATTTAGTGAAATAATCAAGCTTAAATAAACTTTCCATTAGATTTAAGAAAATAAATAGATTAAATCAAACTAAAGAAATTACATTACGAATAAATAAAAAAAAAGGAAACTGATATTGAGGGCATTCTTGAGTGCTTTATAATATTCTATGAAAATATAAATAAGAATTAAAATAGCTTAGTAAATGATGAGATAGTAGATACTTTCCTAAAGGAAAGGATAAAGAATAAATTAACAAACAATTAAATAAAATTGACAGACCCTTTACTTTAAAAGAAATAAAAGATCAAATTAAAATGTTAGAAAATAATAAGGCTCCTGGTTTAGGTGGTCTTATACCTGAACTTTATAAACTATTGCCAGACAATTCAGTCTTTATACTAGAAAAAAACTTCAGGGGAAATAAGAACTTTGATTTCAATTGGAATAACTCTTAAATTAAATATCTTGGTATCATCATTACATCTAATAGTAAGGAAATGATACAAGTGAATTTTCAACATGTTATTGATAAAAAATTACATGTTTAGTCACAAGTTGGACTACGTTTTTCTTAATATGGAAGAAAGTTTAATGTTAATTAAGGTGGTAATTCTCCCTAAAATATTATTTGTTATGCAATCATTAACATTGTCTCCAATAAAATAAATTAATATAAAATATTAACAACATCCTACTTAAAAGTTTCTTTGGCATCCAAACAAACCAAAAGTTTATTTTAATTGGCACCCAAAAGGGTGGGATACAGGTGGAACAGGATTCCTAATATTCAGTTGTATGCTACTTCAACTATTGTAAAAAAATCATTACATTGTGGATAAATTCATCATGTTAATCAAAATGGAAACTAATACATCTGCTATTATTATGTAAAAATAACAAACATATTACTAATTGTCATAAGCAAATAGTTCCTAACAGTTTTGTCTGGCTATTGAAAGATTATTGTTTAAATGAAAATATTTCTTCTTATCAAATTCCTTAAATAAATAATATTCTTTCTTCCTTCCAGGAATTCATATATTCTAATGATTGTGTTAAAGGCCTAATCTTTTCAATTTTTCCAGTAGCATATGCAACTGAATGCTTAGAAGCTCACAATTTCACTAGAATTATAGATCTAAAAGAACAAAATAACATAATTTATTGGCATAAATTTTTAAGTGGAACTGAAATACATGCTGTTGAAAATGTCTAGATACAATCAAGATTCTAATAAGTGATTCTCTCTCTCTGTCATTTCCATTTATACCATTCAACACATTAGGCAACACGGACCCCTCCAGGCACTCATTGTTTCTGTAGTAGTTACAGTTTTATGGGGTTGGGTTGCTAGGCTGGTGCTCAGCCCTCTTTGGAGGGTACAGCACACACTCACACCTAGGGCCAATTTATAGTGTCCAGTCCACTTACTGCATGTCTTTAGAATGGGGGAAGAAATTGGAGCACTCCAGGGAAACACACGCAAATACAGGGAGGACATGCAGAGACTCCATACAGAAGGCACCCTGCCAAGAAACTAACCAAAGAACCTCTTGCTGTGAGGTGACAATGCTAACCACTGCACCATTGTGCTGCCCAATATGTGGTTAACACTACAAATATGTAGAAATTTTGTAAACTCAAAATAAAAATGAATGTCTTTTGGCTTTTCGGTTTGGGGTCGCCACAGCAGCACTCCGGTCCGCTAATGACTGGCAGGGATTTTACAGTGCTGAGGTGCCAGCTCGATGCCCAACCTTCAAAGAAGGCACACCCATTCACACACACACCTAGTTGCATGCCTTTAAATTTCACTTGACCGTGGGGAGGACATGTGGACTCCACACAGAAGGCACTCCAGCTGAGAAGTGAACTGAAGAACTTCCTGCTGTGAGGTGACAATGCTAACCACTACACCACCTTGGCCTAAGTTATAAACTCAAAAATAAATAACATATTTAACTTTGATAAGAAACCTTTCCCCCAGATATTGGAATTTCTAATTAATATTAATAATAAATCAAAGAAAAATAAGTCTTACTTATCACAAATTCATAGAATTCTTAGATTAGGTTTCTTACACTTAGACAATACTTTTTGGACTTATTCAACAAAAATTAATAACAAAAATTTTACTGATTAAGATAAAAAATAGTACTAAAGTCAATAGAAAAAAACGACATCTTTTTTATATTGGAAACTTTTCACTTGGAAATTTTTGCATGGAACATTTATTATACCTAACAAGCTTACAATTATGTATAAATCAAGTAGAATCAAATGCTGGAGATGTGATTCTCTGGTAACAGCTGATTGGATACATATGGTGTATGGATGCAAGGTCATGTCCCCTTTTTTGGAATGAAATTAATAACATTATTCAAGCATTGTGGTCAGCTAGCCACCCAGTGGTATAAATATTGGCTCCAGATGATTGCTATTGTTGAAGTGACACCCTGGCCCCGTGTACAAAAAATGGGTTCCTATTATGTGATCGAAATAATAAAACTTTGAAAACCACAAGATTGAACTTGTATGTTTGAAGTTTTATAATTTCGAAAAAAAAAAAAAAAAAGGACAGTAAGTAACTGTCGTAAGCAGGGAGGCAAGCCCCACTGCACCCCCTGCTGTTTAAATGTACCACCTCCGAGATTGCACTACAGTGTGGAAAGGGAATATTTCCCTTTACTGCACTGTAATGCAATCTCAGAGTTGGTATATTTAAAGAGCGTGGGGTGTAGGGGTGCAGGGGGGCTTGCCCCCCTGCTTATAACAGTTATTGAGCTGTTTTTTTTATTCAAATTGCTGAAACTTTGAATATTTGTGTTCGATGTTTTCAGGTTCAAAGTTTCAGCAATTCGATAACTCAACAGGAACCGCCAAAAATGGGGGGGTTGTGGATGGAGGTTGGATAGGTGTAATATTTCCAAGTCATTGATTTTATTTAATACTCTGATGCCTGACATAATTTCAAGGACTCAAGTGTCTCTCCTTTGGTCTATACTAGCAATAGCTGGGAAAATAATAACCAATAATTAGAAGAGTAAAACTACTCCCTCTTGTGCTGAATTTCTTAGTATGACAACAATTGTATGTAGTAGTGAGTTCTATATGATTAGGATGGGAACTTCTAATATTACTAATTCCTTTAATTCATGGCTAAAACTAAAAGAACTGCTTGAAAAATATTAACTGTGTTAATTTGTATTACATTGGTATATTACACAGCTGTGGACATATGTAAATGGTTATTTTTTTGTTTTATTTTACTCTGATTGTTCTTTGTTATTAAAATAATAATAAAAAAAAATCTTTTGTCACTGTCTTCCCTAGGGCTATCACAGTTCACACTACTATGTTTTAACAACTACTTAACCAATAGAATTCATAGGTTCATAGGTGTGTGCTAAGCTAAGTTGTCTACAGAAAAAACACCTTTTACTAAATCCCCCAAAACTAAATTACTTATTTTTTTTCCCAAAATCCCATCTCCATGAAAACAAAAACAACTTTAAATAAAACCATGATTGAGATTACCTCACATATAATATACTACTTGGCATAACAATTGATGACAATCTTAAATTTGATTTATGTACCCACAACAGCATCAAGAAAATCCACCAAAAACTAGGTGTCCTTCAAAGAACAGTGAAATTAATTGCAAACTCTGCTGATGTAACTCTAGCTACCACTTACCTCTTACTTTCTCTCTCCTATGTTTCACCCCTATCATGACCATCTTATAAGTCTCCCTTACTTCTAAACTTGCACAATGCTACAACAAAGTTGTCAGATTTGCTTGCAAAAAAACTTACCAGACTCACCACTGTTTAGCACTAAAAACACTTAACTAGCTTGAACTTCCTCACTGACTACACTACACTCAGCTCATCTTAACCCACAACATCATCAATGCCACATTTGCCTGCCCATCATTTAGCCCCATACTCCAATTCTATCTGCCAAACTGTTCCCTTTGGTCAAATGATTAGCAACTTTTTACCATCTACAAACCACAAAGTGCTGCTGGGGGTCAGTCTCTATTCCAATAAGGTAGCTAAAACTTTGAATAAAAGTCCTATATCAATTGGGTATATCTCACACCTTTATCTTTTCAAACCTTAACTAATAGACTTCCTCTCTGCCTCCTGGCTTTGTCCCTGCTCCTCATCTGGGACATAGCTTCTACTGAAATCCTTCATCACCTTTAAAGTATTACATAATTTAACCCAATTATCTATTTCTAATACTTCACTTTATTATAGCACTTAACCTACTATACCTATTTCTACTTAGCACGACCAAGCTACCATTACATTGCTACTTCTCTATTAACACTTAAACTTGTTTATCCCCTCTAATACCTCACTCTAATGTATTCCTTTAATTACTCCTAACTATCTTTTATGCATCTCTTCTATCTATAAATTCTCAATACAATGCTTGTATAGTAAGGTTTGTGAATATAAATACATTTTTTATACTGACTACTATACTAAGTATTCACTGAAACTGCACATTATTATAAAAATTGATTGCATTTGCATTCAATTTGTTACCTTGGAGTTTTTCTCCCTAAACCTCGGCTGACTTTTCTGGTAAACAAATGTCAATAAATAAATAAAATAAATAAATATCCCAAAGGCAGACCACAGAACTGAATAGATATTTAAATACTTCTTATCTTGCATATACATCCCACACTGTTATTCAAGCTGCATATTGGCTATGTCAAAATAAGTGTCAATAAGGAGCTACATTTATGGTCAACAATGTTTGTCTTTCCATGCACTGATACACAAAGAGTAATTGTTGAAGGAGTTCTGTTTGCACTAACTGAGTATGGTCCACACCTAGTTGTCAGTGCCATATCCTCTACCATTAGCAGCTTGCAAAAGCTAAGGTTCACGTATGAATGCAGCTAGCCCCTAGAAGGGAAAATCAGTTTTAGAACTTGCTAGAGCTAATGGATTTTCTATTCCTTCATATTATTCACACTACAGTTTTTAGGCTGTTGTTCTATATATTGTTGTATATATTTGCGGGCATACGTGTGTGTGTGTGTTCTATATATGTGTATATATATATATATATATATATATATATATATATATATATATATATATATATATATATATATATATATATATAGGTTCATAGGTTTATACTAGGCTATCTGCCCCAAGGCATTTATAAGCCTAGCCCGAATTTTTGTGGCTTACGCCACCCCTTATATGAAAAAATACTGTACCCATTAGTTTGTTGTGCCTCTGTCCAGCAGTGACACAGAGATGATTCCCGGGGTAAACCTACGATCTCCCATCCACAGGTCAAAATATATATATGGATCTACTTAAAAAAAACAAAGATCAAATTGTCATTACTCATGTCATATCTGTGCAAGAACAGAGAGCAGATCCACTGCTCCTTGGCAAGAATGCAGTATACCTTTCCCTTCCTGAATCAGAAGTCTAACTGTTGCATGAAGTATCCTTTCCAGGACCCTGACACAGCACTCAGACATATGAGATGTTTGTACAATTTTATTTAAGAACATTTTTTATGTGGTTACATGATCACTTCATTGTTTACTAGTAACATGCTACATTCACAATTTTATCTTCCAGTTGTCTAATGTAAATAATATATTATTTTTGCTTTCAGCCTTTGAGCTCAAGTTGAGATATTAGTTAGATCTACAATATTTGATTAGGACAGTTTCTGTTTATTAATTTATATTTGCTTTTATGACTATGGTAATTTTTGAAAGCGCAATAACACCTCTTTTTCTGCTCAGTAGGCTAACTAATCTTATGTCCCACCATTTTTTGTTGAATTTCTCCTGTATATTTGTGTTCATGAATATAAAAGTTAAAAAGACAGAGAACTCAGTAATGATATCTGAGCATATTCACTGGGGTCACTGAGGAGAGTATACCAATCTGTTTTCATAAAATGTCATTTATTGATGCCATTCTCATCTATTATGAACTAATTTCCTTGCAGACATCACTCTATTAATAGCAAATAAATAAATAAATAAATAAATAAATAAATAAATAAATACATGTTCACTTGAAGGTATCACAAAAATTTTACAATGGGTATATTCCTTCTCTTTGCTCCTTTCTCACTGGTACAGGATGCTGAGTGCTAACTTCCAGAACTAAGCAAAATACAAGGCTTTCTCTTTGATACACCCTCCTTTCTGCTACCAAAAGTAAAAAGAAGCTTGTATACTGCTCACACGTCCTGATTCTTAGCCCAGTCATACAGCTAAACACAAGACTTTCTCTCTGAAACACCCTCTTTCTGCTAACAAAATTAAAAAAAGAAGCCTGAATACTGCTCACATATCCGGAGTTTTTAGCTCAGTCACACAGGTACAGTTTCAGCTGAGATCTCAGACTGTACCATTGTGATGTTTAGGGCCACTGGATTATTCACTTAAGACTTATAGCGGATTGCTGTTCTACTTGCTATTGTCTGTTGCCTTATAACACTAGTGAGAGTGCATTGCCCTATCACATAATCCAAACTTACAATCTTAAACAATATTGATTACATGACTGGCTGGTCTCTTCTCTTTTAGGTAATTGATTAATCTCTTTCCTCCCCTGTATTTACTAACTGACCCCAGTGATCAGAACTTACTCTATCTGCCCCACTTATCTATCTACTCTTATTCATCCTATATTTGTTACCCCAGTGTTTTAGCTCCTGTCTCACTGATCAATCTCTCTACAAACCTATATACCATGCCTCTCTTAAATATTATTGCATTCTCACGCTCCCTGTTTTATCATCTGACAAATTACCATACATCACTCATTCTTACACGTTTTACCAGCTATCTGCTTCACCTCTAACCATTCAAATCACCCCAATTCACCATTAATCACTTCCAATATATAGAATGACTTACCTAATTTTAACTTCAGATTTAAATTACTAAAGCCTCACACCTACCAAAATAAAATTAACTCATGCAGTTAAACCAAAACAAGCGTATGAAACTTACTTATCTTTTTCTTTTTTACCACTCTGTGCTGATATTCACCCCAACTCTTCCCATCCTGACTCTATATATTCACCCCAACTCCTCCCATCCTGACTCCCCAGTAACCTCCAAAACTAACCCCAAGCTAAACACCCCTTCCTACTCAGCCCACTCATCTCCTTCCAAAGCATGGACTACACCACCATTACCAAAACCATCAAAATCTAACCTGCTTACCTCAAACTCACCCATACAGCTTAAATGCATTTTCTTAAATACTCATATCTAAAATAAACTTTCAGCTCCATGCCTGGATTTACTACAATAAACCAGATATTCTTGCCATAACTAAAACATGGTTAAAACCCCATATACTTGACTCTGAAATTTCACTCCCTGGTTATAATATTATCAGGGATGATACAACTCACAAAGTTGGTGGAGTAACTTTACTATACCCTGACTATCTTGAAATCCTAACAGCCAGATAACCTGCAAGGATGGCAAGTGCAAGGCTCCAATCCAAAAGGCAAAGTCCAAACCAAAAATGAGCCAGCACATGTACAGCGGGTCACAAACTATTTTAATAAATATTATAATCCCATTCACATGAATCAAACTGGTTTCAGCTGATGCCTTCTTCAGTGATATAAACAAAAGTAAAAAGTTGCTGAATAACATATACATTTATATACAGCACCATCTTGTGTGTGATTGCATGATTAGATAAGAATAAATTCAAAAATGTTCATTTAGTCCTGGTGGGATCAGCCTCCCCAATTTAACTATCCACTTTTTTCTTTGCTATTGAGTATTTCATGTAAAGTAGCTTTATCATTCCTTTTATACCTGATGCAGTCAATAACAGTGAATCCAAAAATTCCAGTAGAATGTTTCGAAATGTGTTTGTACAAAGCACTAGATTGCTTTTTGTTTTGAATATCGCTCAGATGTTCCCCCATTCTAAACTTTAAAGGTTATGAGGTCTGGCCCACATAAAATGCCATGCACGTACATTTGGCTAGATAAACGACCCAACTAGTATTACAGTTGGCAAAAAAATGAAGTATCCTAAACAATAGGTGAATTGTGGCTACTAAAACTGTCTGTCCTAAATATTCTAGGACAATATGTGCAGTGTCCACATGGAGTGCACCCCACCAATGAGTTAGAGATTGATCTACCTCATTCCATTTTTTATAATGACTGAACAATGAGCCCAAAGAACGGCCCTTACGGAAAGAGAAGGAGCAGCTGTCATTCAGATATTCCGTAAGTTTGGTATCTGACTGTCGAACATTCCAATGCTTACCCACAATATCCATAAAGATCCTAGTGTTTCTGCCATATGTTGTCACAAGCCTCAATTCTTGCCTATTTTTCCTTAACCGCTGCTGATATGAGAACAATTGGTTCCTATCCTGTTGATTGGCAAAACGACTGGCTCTGCAAATGTCACCTGCTCTATACCCCCTATTTCTGAATCTGGTAACCAGGTCCTGTCTATACTGGCCATCCTTGGTTGAGCAAGAACAAATTCATTTGATCCTAAGAAATTGTGACTTGGGAATATTCCTGATGACATGTTGTGGGTGGAAGCTAGTGGCATGTAAAAGTGTGTTAAATTGTGGAAATTTTCTGAAAACCTCACTTTCCAATGTGTTTGTACTGGTTCTCCTAATCAATACATTCAGGAAGGCAATTTCCTGTTTATGAAAAGTTATCTTAAACTCAATACCCCACTTGTTTTCATTAAGGTATTCCACAAATTCTAATAAAAATGCCACATCAGCCTTTCACACCAACAGTCATCAAGATATCTACGCCAGATATCAATTTCATTCAAAAAAAAATTATGACTATTGTCATAAATAAGATGCTCCTCCATGTAAGCCATAAATAGATCTGCATAAATGGGGGCAAAAGATGCCCCGATTGCAGTACCTTGAACCTGCCAGATACATTGCTGTTGGTAGTAGAAAACATTATGTGTAAGTACCATCTCTGTCAAGCAAACAAGAAGAGTATTGAAACCCGGTTGATAAAGGTTGGCTCTGTCCAGCCAATATTGCAGGGCAGTGAGACCTGCCCAGTGAGGAATGCTGGTATATGGAGAGGTGACATCCAAAGTACACAAAAGTCAGTCGGCTTCCAATTGCATTTCAGAAATAATGTCTAGAAACTGGGTAATGTCCTGAATCCTGGCATGGACCAAACCAAGCAAAGGTTTAAGATATATAGTAAGGTACTCTGACAGCGGCTCCATTAATGACCCCTTGCCAGAGACAATTGGTCGGCCAGGTGGTTTGCCTGGATCTTTATGGATATTGAGCAATAGATATAGGTATTGTTGTTTAGGGTGATCTACTTTTAACTGGTGACCCATATCCACAGAAATGATACCTTCCTCAACAGCCAAATCCAAAAATTGATCAATGTCATGTTTAAATTTTGACATTGGGTCAAGAGGCATGATCATATAATGTCTGGTATCAGATATCTGCCTCTGTGCTTCTGTATGATATTGTTCCCAATCTTGAATGACAACCGCCCATCCCTTGTCTGCTGTGCATATTGTCCTAGAATATTTATGACAGACAGTTTTAGTAGCCACAATTCACCTATTGCTTATGATATTTCATTTTTTGCCAACTGTAATACTAGTTGGGTCATTTATCTAGCCAAATGTACATGCATGGCATTTTATGTGGGCCAGACCTCACAACCTTTAAAGTTTAGAATAGGGGAACATCTGAGCGATATTTGAAACAAAAAGCAATCTAGTGCTTTGTACAAACACATTTTGAAACATTCTACTGGGATTTTTGGATTTACTGTTATTGACTGCATCAGGTATAAAAGGAATGATAAAGCTACTTTACATGAAATAATAGCAAAGAAAAAAGTGGATAGTTAAATTGGGGGTTGGGGTTGATCCCACCAGGACTAAATTAACATTTTTGAATTTATTCTTATCCAATCATGCAGTCACACACAAGATGGCGCTGTATATAAATTTATATGTTATTCAGCAACTTTTTACTTTTGTTTATATCACTGAAGAAGGCATCAGCCGAAACCGGTTTGATTAGTGTGAATGGGATTATAAAATTTATTAAAATAGTTTGTGACCCACTGTACATGTGCTGGCTCATTTTTGGTTTGGACTTTATCTTGAAATCCTACCCTATAATATATCTATTCCCAGATTTCATAGTAGCAAACACCCCATCTCCCATCTTAAACTAAATAACCATAAGCAAATGTATATTATAGTACTCTGTATTTCCCCAGGCAATAATGCTATATCCCTGAAAACATCCTAAACTGTATCACACATACAATTTCTAATGAAAAGATAATCTTAGTTGATGTTAATTTCGATTGACAGATTTTCTTCACAAAATATATGTTAACTAGCCTCACCTTATTTGGCTTGACTCAATGCATTTACTTCCCTACACATTATAACTATCCCCAAAACTAATTTCTCATCTGGAAATTGGTATCTGATTCCATTAAGTATGTCTCCAGTGGCACCCTCTCTGAGTCCCTCAGTGACCACCTCCCTACATATGCAAACAGACTCAGTACCCATCATGTCAAACAACACTTACATAGAACTTCCCATAACCTCACTAATTTGAACCCTGATATATTTAATAGAATCTTAAGCTCCTTTAACTGGTCTATACTGAAAATATTTCACTTGATGAAACTGTGCATAAATTTAACACATAAATTGTATGGAACCCCCCTTTACACCCTGTTTTGAAAACATTCGAGGATATGGTGGAAGCAGAAATTAGAAAAGTATGTATTAATGACATGTCAAAAAATAACAATTTCTCTGAAGCATCATATAAATTGATTAAAAAACTAAATAGTGAAGGAATTAGAGTCATGAAAACGGACAAAGGGGGGTAGTCCTTATGTACCAACATGACTATGAAGCTTCTTTGCACACACATTTACATGACATCGAGCAATATATTCAGGTGTCAGTGAATGAGAGGAACGTCGCATACGCTAAAATTAAGTATAGGCTGGAGGACAACTTATATCAAGGTGCAATTAATGAACAACTATATAACTACCTAATAGTGCCTAAACCGGTCACTCCTATTATGTTTGGCATCCCCAAAGTGCATAAAGGGCTACAACCATTAGTATTTAGACCAATTGTAGCAGGAGCTAGGGGGATTACTGAACCACTTGGGAAGTTTGTAGATGCAATATTAAAAAAATTTACAACATCCCTAAAATGTTTATGTAAGGACTCCTGGGAATTTTTAAGAAGTGTTAAGAGAGAATTGTACCAGGAAACAGAATACATGGTGACAGTGGATGTAGTGGAATTATTTCCAAGTATTCCACATGGAATTGGTTTAGCATGGTTCAATGAGATGCTGGCAGAACACTCAATGTTGGGAGGCAAAATTATAGCACTGCTGGTTGAAATAATGGAGGTTATTTTGAACAATAACTTTGTCTTTTTTTGTGGAGAATTATTCCGACAGAAAAAAGGTGTGGCAATGGGGACCCCCTGTGCCTCTGCATATGCCAACATCGTGTTAAGTTACTGGGAATCTAAATTTGTATTCAACACGCGGTGGGCAGAACATCTTGCACACTACCAGCGCTACCTAGATGATATATGCATATTATGGAAGGGTAGTATAGAAGAACTGGAACAATTTATTGAATACATCAATAGTAGTACAGAGTTTTTAAAATTTACGTGCAACATTAGTGTGGACAGTTTGCAGTACCTGGACGTGGATTTACGCAAAAATGGTGAAAAGGGTTGCTTTACGTCACGCATATTTAGAAAAAATAGTTATTCCAACATGTTTCTACACTACAATAGCAACCATCCTTTATTTCAAAGAAAAGGAGTCATCAAAGGACAAATTATTAGGGCAGCTAGAATGTGCAGTGAGGATGTGTTATTTAACGATGAGTGCCTATTTTTGAAAACGTTATTTGAGGAGAGGGGGTACCCCACACAATTAATAGATGAAATAACAGTGGAGGTAAAAGGTTAAAGAAAGGATAAATACTTCCCTTTACTAGGAGAAGAGCGTAGAGACAACCACAATAAGACGGGGGAAAAGGTGAAAAAACAAGGGTGTCTGTTCGTGCACACAAATTGCAATGAAAGTTGGTCAGTGGAAAGGATTATTAGTAAGTACTGGCCAATCCTGACCATGAATGAAGAATTTAAGAAAACACTTGGCAACAAACCCCAATTTGTTAGAAGGAGAAACAAGAACTTAAAAGAATTACTAGAAACAAATTATGAGACAAAGAAAGGAGGGAGGAACAGTAAGAGTGGTACATTTAGATGTAACACTTGTAGACAGTGTCCGAATATGATTGACAAGAAAGGTTTCTATTTAAATTCAAGAAAAATTTATATAAAATCTCCGGGGTATTTTAACTGTAAAGCTAAGGGAGTAGTTTATTTAGGGTTATGTCAACACTGCCAATGTTTCTATGTAGGAAAAACGGAGAGGACGCTAGCAAAAAGAGTGTACGAGCACCTCTATGAAATCAGTAAAAGGAAGGAGACCAATGCATTTTTCAAGCACTCATTGACATGTGAAAATATGGAATTAAGGTTTATAGTACTTGAGCAAGTGCATGCCAGCCCCAGAGGAGGAAATTGGGAAACATCCTTAGAGTACAAGGAACTGCTTTGGCAAGTGAGGTTAGAAGCAGCAAAATACCCTGGTCTTAATGGGGCTATTAGTATTACTAGTTTATTAAAAATTAGAAGAGCAAAATTATAAAAATGGGGTGGGAGAACAACCACCCTTTGAACAAATAAATTAGATTGTTGGGTACTAAGACAGGTAATATAGAATTGACCGGTGTGGGTTGACAATAAGTTCATTATGGACACTAGTATAAGATATAGGCTTAGAAAGGTTAAAAGATTTTTCCAAAGACTTTTAAAATGACAAATTGGATACGTTACAGAATGCTATGAAACATTACACAAGCTACCAGGTTCAAACAACAATTGGTTTTTAGCCATAAGTAGTTTGTAAGATTTTTTTTAGGAAGGTTTTAGTTAGAATTTTTAAATGTACATAATTGTTGAAAATATGCATATGTTTTAAATAATCCCAATAAAATGCAAACATTTGGGTTGATGGTAACAAAGAAATAGGGAATTGTGCATGATATTTTGTGAACAAAGTATAACATTGCATTTATATGACCAACACAGAAAGGGTTTTATTTCTTTAAATTGCAAGTGTGATAATAATATAATTGATAGTTAATTAAAGTATTTGGGTTGGGTAGGGGTAATATAAATAGACTCACCACCCTATGTAAAAATGTCTTGAGAAAGCCTGGGAGGGCCCGGGTGAAAGCGCTTGACGTTATATTTTGGAAGTGTTTTTTATCTTTTAACGCTGAGCTGGTGAAGCTGTTTAATTAAAGAACTTTTACTCAACGCCTGGTTCGTGATCCTTGTATCCTGATTGCTCCGGATTACCAGTTGGTATTTATACGGAGTGTTTTGTGTTTTAAATAAATTTAACACACTTTTCCTGAAATCCTCAATAGGCTGATTCCAACTAAAACAAAACAAGCAAAGAATAGCCATACTCTTTGGTTATCCAGTTATAGCAGGCTCCTAATGCATGAATGAGACAGGGCTTGGAAAGAGTGGTTAAAACATAGATCTCCTCAAAACCTACAACACTTTAAAGGATTATTTAATGGTACTAATAGATTAATGCAGACAAGAATATCTTCTATAGTAACCCCTTAATAAATTAGTGTTCCAACCCTAAAAAAATATTGTGTTCTATTAATAATATATTCCATCCTGGAACAATCACCACTTCAAATCATGTCCCAAATATCATTCCCTTTGAAATAACTGCTCAATTTAACATACATTTTATAGAAAGCAATAAATACCTTACTAAAGACACGCCCTCTCCTCAGACAACAAACACCCATGTTTCACCTTAAAACCCATCCAGACCTACATCAAACTGATACTCTTTAAACTGAAACTCTGCTCTCCTTCAGCAGATAATCTCCCAACAGAATACCTCAAACTATCTGCCAGTTCTGTCCTAATTAATAGATCTATCAAGAAATCATCCATTCACTCTTATGGAAAAATTCATCGCCCTTTATAAAGGAGGAACCACATCTGATAAAACCAATGTCAGACCTATTGCCATATTATTCCCTTTGTCAAAACTTCTGGAGAAGTGCATTCACATACAACTATTTGAATACATCCTTCATGATAAGCTTCTGATCCCCACACAGCATGGTTTTAGACCCACCAATAACACTGTCATGGGTCTATTAACTTTCACAGATACTACTAACAAAGCCAGAGACAAAGGCAAATGTGCTCCCCTGTTTTCCTTGATCTCTTTAAATTTTTTGATATAATCTGTTACCAAAAACTCTTCTGTTGGTATTGGTGTGGCCAAGATGGTGAGCAGTTAACAGCACTGTATTGATGCTCCCCTTCATTTTAGCATCTCTGACAGGGTTTTTACAGAAAAAAATGAAATACATTTCAAAACTCAAATTTATCATGAAACAAAATAACTTATTTCAGGGAAAAAGAAAAGATCTAAAATATAGCTCCAGAAGGAACACCATTGGGATTTATGTCATCTCAGAGAAAGAGGAAGGAGTCAGTATGAAACAATTTCGAAATACCTGGCTGCCTAAGACTTTGAACCTGCTTGAACTCTTTCCTTTGGCATTGAGAGGACACACATAACGTTCCGATACACCAGTAAAGAAAAATCCACCTACATGAAGGTTAGTGATAAATTATTTTCCAGCCAAGAAAAAGATATTGTTTTAAAAACAACATGGACTAATTATCCACTTAAAATAAATGACAACACTATAAGATTTGACAATGATTATTCAAGCTCAGTTATGCCGAAAAGCAAAGCATGTGTACCTCTTATAAAGGAGTTAAAGAAAAACAATATTAAAGCACAACTGTTGTTTCCAGCACAAATAAAAAAATCATCTTACAGAAGGACAGAGGAGTTGATATGGATGAACACAATTCTAGAAAAAAAATGAAATGGATTGGAGTTTGTATACCTCTCTCAGAAGAAATGCAACAATGAATGGATGGTCAGTTAAAGACAAACACTGTAAAAAAATGAAAGATAGATGAAAAATTACTTCATTCTCATTGTAATATTGGTTCTGTAACACAAAGAAGTGTATGAATTATAAGGATAAGATAATAATACCACTTTTCACATGTTAAATAATTTGTATTGCTTATTTCAAATATACTTATTTTAAGTTACATGTACAAGTGAAGCTAATTAATTCCAAATAGAGCTTAATCAGTCATACAAAACATATCATTAAATGTAAAATATCATTATGATGAAACTTAGGTAAAGAAACAAACATTTTAAGTTCATAATATGGATTTCATGCTGTATTACTAAACACAGTACTTGGAATTTAAAATGACAGCAAAAAAGTATGATAAGTTGCATTTTAATTCAGATACGTGGCTGTTTTGCCTACACAAAGAAAGTACTAGAATGTCACTAAACAATTAGCACATAATTAACACCTTTACTAGCTGAATTCTTATCAGACATTATTGGCATTCTTTCAACACAAGTGTTATTGTTAGGTCTCTTTTAAAGATTGATTGCCTAAAATAACACATGAAAACCCGAGAAAACATCTACATATAAAATGTAGGAATCATTGTTTTATCTCTAATTATGCTTAGTTATTATTATTTCTTACAATATTTAGCAGTTATTTACTGTTTAAAGTAACTTGCTGTGCCTTTATTCTAAAATGAAAATTAATGGATACTTGCAAATGTTGCAAGTTTATCTGTAGATGCAGAGTTTCTGAAAAGATTGTATCTGTATTTGTGAAAGTAGTTGAAAGTTTAAAGAGTTTTATGTTTTTGCTCTTGATTAGATGGCTTTGTAGGGTTAATATTTAAGAGTGAAGTGTTCAAATTCACTTGCAAATGCTGCATGCATTTCTGTGCATGTAAATAAAACTAAACAAACTATTTTTTGCACATTTAACATAATTTAGCTTTAAAAGAAGCTATGTAGTGGTGCAAATACTTTTGTGAGGCTTTATAAGCTTTAAAAGGTTCTATAAGTTGTTGTTCTTATCTTCTTCTTCCTTAAAGTGAAAGCTGATCTTTCAACTCACCCTTTGAACAGAAAGTGATGTATTAGAATGTTAAAATGAGAAATGCAGTGTGCTTTAAGTATTAGCATATAAATTAACTTAAAAATATTCATATCTAGGAATTAAACCACATTGTATTAAATCATACATAAAGAATATACGTAATTCATATAATATAATAACTATAATAAACTAAAAGTAAAAAAAGAGCTCTAAAACTCATAATAATTGGTTTGTAGTTTTGATTTGCATGTTATATAGTAGCAGATTGATTGCTTGTTATGTAATAACAGATTTACCACACTGCAGTTTACAATAAGAAACTTCTAGTAGGACACAAATAATTATATTTTGTGATATTTGATTTAAAAATCACAGATAGATTATATCTGATAGATTTATTTAAAAAAATATTTGAGATTAGTTTCAATTCCATCTGATAGAATGCATAAACAAAATGGAAGAAATGAAAGTGTATAACGAAAGAAGGAACTAGAATAATGATTTCCTGATATATAAGGGATGGTATAGCTGTTCTTTCAAACAGCATAGTACATATGGATTATAACTGAAGTACGACATTTGTGTAACTAGTAAATGGTATAAGACAGATAGTATAAGCAGGAACAGAAGGAGAAAGGACAAATAGACATGTATATAGCTAGTAGATTGTTGTATAAATAACTTTATACACGGTAAATAAAATAAATAATAATATCCAACTTCTTGACCTTTATAATAATAGATGTGAAATTAACATCTGATAACTTTCTTATTGTAGTCTGAGGACCAAGAGGAGGTTATAAGAGAAGATGGGAACAGTGATAACTAATTGGCTTATTTAACTTGAACTGGAACCTAACTAGCCTTTTCGCTCTTTCTTAATAACATGTAGAAGAGCTTTCTTAAAATGATTCATATCAAGATAGTGAACATGTGTGCACAAAGCAGAAGCATGAGATAAGTGTAGTTAGTCTAATGGGGAGGTTGAGATGTAGTTTGTTTGATTTTTATCAACAAACTAGGAATATGTTATTCCATGGTAGAATGTTTTAAGGTTATACTGTTAGATAATATTCTAATTCTTTTAAATGTTTTTGTCCATAACTGAATTTTCTTTAGTATTATCTCTGAAATATATAATAGTTCTTTACATAAAAGTATTATTTTAGTAATATGTTCTCTTACAAATGCCTAATTTTAAATGTGTATCTATTAATATTAATGGGTTAAATAATTTAGCAAAGAGCTTGCTTAATACATGAAGTTACACGAAGCTCAAATAGTATTTTTACAAGAAACACATTTACTCAATAAGGATGTTAATAAATTATAATCTGACAGGCTCTGGCTTTAGATCTAAAAGAAGAGACACTTTCATTCTGTGGAAGAATTTCCCAATTGTGCCTAATGTAATGGATACGTATGTTGATAAAAACAGTATGTTAAGCATTGTTGTAATTGAATGGAATAGGAAAATATATACTTTGGGAAACCTTTACTGGAGTCCAGGGCTAGGAGGTAAAGATGCAAAAAATTATCTAGACACCATAGCCTATTATATGAAATATGAGGTCAATATGGCTGGTGATTTTAACTGTATCTTATCTGAAAAGGACACCACTGTCAATAAGAAACCTAGAATCATGTCTTCAGCTAAACATTAATCATATTTTGTAAACCTTATGAACTTAAATGATATACACAAACTAAGAAAAGTAAATTTGCTTCAATACACCCATTATTGTTACACCTGACACCAAATGACACTATTAGTCAGTCTGAACTAAAAAAAATTGAATACAAAATATGTTGAAATTCTAAATCATAAAGTGTCAATAAACCTGGAAAAACTAAAACTTCAAATGTATTTAGTGAAACAATCAAGCTTAAATAAACTTTCCATTAGATTTAAGAAAATAAATAGATTAAATCAAACTAAAGAAATTACATTACGAATAAATAAATAAAAAAGGAAACTGATATTGAGGGCATTCTTGAGTTCTTTATAATATTCTATGAAAATATAAATAAGAATTAAAATAGCTTAGTAAATGATGAGATAGTAGATACTTTCCTAAAGGAAAGGATAAAGAATAAATTAACAAACAATTAAATAAAATTGACAGACCCTTTACTTTAAAAGAAATAAAAGATCAAATTAAAATGTTAGAAAATAATAAGGCTCCTGGTTAAGATGGTCTTATACCTGAACTTTATAAACTATTGCCAGACAATTCAGTCTTTATACTAGAAAAAAACTTCAGGGAAATAAGAACTCTGATTTCAATTGGAATAACTCTTAAATTAAATATCTTGGTATCATCATTACATCTAATAGTAAGGAAATGATACAAGTGAATTTTCAACATGTTATTGATAAAAAATTACATGTTTAGTCACAAGTTGGACTACGTTTTTCTTAATATGGAAGAAAGTTTAATGTTAATTAAGGTGGTAATTCTCCCTAAAATATTATTTGTTATGCAATCATTAACATTGTCTCCAATAAAATAAATTAATATAAAATATTAACAACATCCTACTTAAAAGTTTCTTTGGCATCCAAACAAACCAAAAGTTTATTTTAATTGGCACCCAAAAGGGTGGGATACAGGTGGAACAGGATTCCCTAATATTCAGTTGTATGCTACTTCAACTATTGTAAAAAAATCATTACATTGTGGATAAATTCATCATGTTAATCAAAATGGAAACTAATACATCTGCTATTATTATGTAAAAATAACAAACATATTACTAATTGTCATAAGCAAATAGTTCCTAACAGTTTTGTCTGGCTATTGAAAGATTATTGTTTAAATGAAAATATTTCTTCTTATCAAATTCCTTAAATAAATAATATTCTTTCTTCCTTCCAGGAATTCATATATTCTAATGATTGTGTTAAAGGCCTAATCTTTTCAATTTTTCCAGTAGCATATACAACTGAATGCTTAGAAGCTCACAATTTCACTAGAATTATAGATCTAAAAGAACAAAATAACATAATTTATTGGCATAAATTTTTAAATGGAACTGAAATACATGCTGTTGAAAATGTCTAGATACAATCAAGATTCTAATAAGTGATTCTCTCTCTCTCTCTGTCATTTCCATTTATACCATTCAACACATTAGGCAACACGGACCCCTCCAGGCCCTCATTGTTTCTGTAGTAGTTACAGTTTTATGGGGTTGGGTTGCTAGGCTGGTGCTCAGCCCTCTTTGGAGGGTACAGCACACACTCACACCTAGGGCCAATTTATAGTGTCCAGTCCACTTACTGCATGTCTTTAGAATGGGGGAAGAAATTGGAGCACTCCAGGGAAACACACGCAAATACAGGGAGGACATGCAGAGACTCCATACAGAAGGCACCCCTGCCAAGAAACTAACCAAAGAACCTCTTGCTGTGAGGTGACAATGCTAACCACTGCACCATTGTGCTGCCCAATATGTGGTTAACACTACAAATATGTAGAAATTTTGTAAACTCAAAAATAAAAATGAATGTCTTTTGGCTTTTCCCGGTTTGGGGTCGCCACAGCAGCACTCCGGTCCGCTAATGACTGGCAGGGGATTTTTACAGTGCTGAGGTGCCAGCTCGATGCCCAACCTTCAAAGAAGGCACACCCATTCACACACACACCTAGTTGCATGCCTTTAAATTTCACTTGACCGTGGGGAGGACATGTGGACTCCACACAGAAGGCACTCCAGCTGAGAAGTGAACTGAAGAACTTCCTGCTGTGAGGTGACAATGCTAACCACTACACCACCTTGGCCTAAGTTATAAACTCAAAAATAAATAACATATTTAACTTTGATAAGAAACCTTTCCCCCAGATATTGGAATTTCTAATTAATATTAATAATAAATCAAAGAAAAATAAGTCTTACTTATCACAAATTCATAGAATTCTTAGATTAGGTTTCTTACACTTAGACAATACTTTTTGGACTTATTCAACAAAAATTAATAACAAAAATTTTACTGATTAAGATAAAAAATAGTACTAAAGTCAATAGAAAAAAACAACATCTTTTTTATATTGAAAACTTTTCACTTGGAAATTTTTGCATGGAACATTTATTATACCTAACAAGCTTACAATTATGTATAAATCAAGTAGAATCAAATGCTGGAGATGTGATTCTCTGGTAACAGCTGATTGGATACATATGGTGTATGGATGCAAGGTCATGTCCCCTTTTTTGGAATGAAATTAATAACATTATTCAAGCATTGTGGTCAGCTAGCCACCCAGTGGTATAAACATTGGCGCCAGATGATTGCTATTGTTGAAGTGACACCCTGGCCCCCTGTATAAAAAATGGGTTCCTATTATGTGATCAAAATAATAAAACTTTGAAAACCACAAGATTGAACTTGTATGTTTGAAGTTTTATAATTTCGAAAAAAAAAAAAAAAAGGACAGTAAGTAACTGTCGTAAGCAGGGAGGCAAGCCCCACTGCACCCCCTGCTGTTTAAATGTACCACCTCCGAGATTGCACTACAGTGTGGAAAGGGAATATTTCCCTTTACTGCACTGTAATGCAATCTCAGAGTTGGTATATTTAAAGAACGTGGGGTGTAGGGGTGCAGGGGGGCTTGCCCCCCTGCTTACAACAGTTATTGAGCTGTTTTTTTTTTTATTCAAATTGCTTAAACTTTGAATATTTGTGTTCGATGTTTTCAGGTTCAAAGTTTCAGCAATTCGATAACTCAACAGGAACCCCCAAAAATGGGGGGGGGGGGTTGTGGATGGAGGTTGGATAGGTGTAATATTTCCAAATCATTGATTTTATTTAATGCTCTGATGCCTGACATAATTTCAAGGACTCAAGTGTCTCTTCTTTGGTCTATACTAGCAATAGCTGGGAAAATAATAACCAATAATTAGAAGAGTAAAACTACTCCCTCTTGTGCTGAATTTCTTAGTATGACAACAATTGTATGTAGTAGTGAGTTCTATATGATTAGGATGGGAACTTCTAATATTACTAATTCCTTTAATTCATGGCTAAAACTAAAAGAACTGCTTGAAAAATATTAACTGTGTTAATTTGTATTACATTGGTATATTACACAGCTGTGGACATATGTAAATGGTTATTTTTTTGTTTTATTTTACTCTGATTGTTCTTTGTTATTAAAATAATAATAAAAAAAAATCTTTTGTCACTGTCTTCCCTAGGGCTATCACAGTTCACACTACTATGTTTTAACAACTACTTAACCAATAGAATTCATAGGTTCATAGATGTGTACTAAGCTAAGTTGTCTACAGAAAAAACACCTTTTACTAAATCCCCCAAAACTAAATTACTTATTTTTTTCCCAAAATCCCATCTCCATGAAAACAAAAACAACTTTAAATAAAACCATGATTGAGATTACCTCACATATAATATACTACTTGGCATAACAATTGATGACAATCTTAAATTTGATTTATGTACCCACAACAGCATCAAGAAAATCCACCAAAAACTAGGTGTCCTTCAAAGAACAGTGAAATTAATTGCAAACTCTGCCGATGTAACTCTAGCTACCACTTACCTCTTACTTTCTCTCTCCTATGTTTCACCCCTATCATGACCATCTTATAAGTCTCCCTTACTTCTAAACTTGCACAATGCTACAACAAAGTTGTCAGATTTGCTTGCAAAAAAACTTACCAGACTCACCACTGTTTAGCACTAAAAACACTTAACTAGCTTGAACTTCCTCACTGACTACACTACACTCAGCTCATCTTAACCCACAACATCATCAATGCCACATTTGCCTGCCCATCATTTAGCCCCATACTCCAATTCTATCTGCCAAACTGTTCCCTTTGGTCAAATGATTAGCAACTTTTTACCATCTACAAACCACAAAGTGCTGCTGGGGGTCAGTCTCTATTCCAATAAGGTAGCTAAAACTTTGAATAAAAGTCCTATATCAATTGGGTATATCTCACACCTTCATCTTTTCAAACCTTAACTAATAGACTTCCTCTCTGCCTCCTGGCTTTGTCCCTGCTCCTCATCTGGGACATAGCTTCTACTGAAATCCTTCATCACCTTTAAAGTATTACATCATTTAACCCAATTATCTCTTTCTAATACTTCACTTTATTATAGCACTTAACCTACTATACCTATTTCTACTTAGCACGACCAAGCTACCATTCCATTGCTACTTCTCTAGTAACACTTAAACTTGTTTATCCCCTCTAATACCTCACTCTAATGTATTCCTTTAATTACTCCTAACTATCTTTTATGCATCATTTCTATCTATAAATTCTCAATACAATGCTTGTATAGTAAGGTTTGTGAATATAAATACATTTTTTAATACTGACTACTATACTAAGTATTCACTGAAACTGCACATTATTATAAAAATTGATTGCATTTGCATTCAATTTGTTACCTTGGAGTTTTTCTCCCTAAACCTCGGCTGACTTTTCTGGTAAACAAATGTCAATAAATAAATAAAATAAATAAATATCCCAAAGGCAGACCACAGAACTGAATAGATATTTAAATACTTCTTATCTTGCATATATATCCCACACTGTTATTCAAGCTGCATGTTGGCTATGTCAAAATAAGTGTCAATAAGGAGCTACATTTATGGTCAACAATGTTTGTCTTTCCATGCACTGATACACAAAGAGTAATTGTTGAAGGAGTTCTGTTTGCACTAATTGAGTATGGCCCACACCTAGTTGTCAGTGCCATATCCTCTACCATTAGCAGCTTGCAAAAGCTAAGGTTCACGTATAAATGCAGCTAGCCCCTAGAAGGGAAAATCAGTTTTAGAACTTGCTAGAGCTAATGGATTTTCTATTCCTTCATATTATTCACACTATAGTTTTTAGGCTGTTGTTCTATATATTGTTGTATATATTTGCGGGCATACGTGTGTGTGTGTTCTATATATGTATATATATATATATATATATATATATATATATATATATATATATATATATATATATATATAGGTTATATACTAGGCTATCTGCCCCAAGGCATTTATAAGCCTAGCCAATTTTGTGGCTCGCCACCCCTTATATGAAAAAATACTGTACCCATTAGTTTGTTGTGCCTCTGTCCAGCAGTGACACAGAGATGATTCCCAGGGTAAACCTACGATCTCCCATCCACAGGTCAAAATATATATATGGATCTACTTAAAAAAAACAAAGATCAAAACACTGACTTTCATTTTTGTGAGACTAAAAATACCAAAACCTGATATACCTGAATGCTGAAGCTTTCCCAGGGTATGTAAACACTTGCCTCACATGCCCTTTTCTCCACTGTCGCATGATGCCAGAGTTGGTATATAGTTAGGGGGTGTGGGGGTTGTGGGGACATAGCCACCCCCACCTGGGTGGGTTTTAATTACTTCAGTGTGTATTTAGTTTAAGTTTGGGTAACTGTTTACTTCCCCTGGGAAAGCTTTGGCATTTGGGTATGTCAGGTTTTGGTATTTTCTGTCTCGTGAAAATGAACGTCAGTGTTTTGATCTTCATTTTTTAAAGTAGATCTGTATATATATATATATATATATATATATATATATATAAAACACACACACACACACACACACATATATATATATATATATATATATATATATATATTTATATATATATATATATATATATATATATATATATATATATATATATAGAACACACACACACATACTAAACACATACTAAATCCCAGAAACACAACTATCTATGCACTCTCTTTAACTCCTCCCTAACCCTAAGGTCTGTAACTACCACACACTTCCCCTACACACATACACCCAAACAAAATAAAACACATACATACATTTAAAAAAACCCCTACCTCCAACACTATACTAAACCCCACATACACAACTAACTATGCACTATCCTTAACCCCTCCCTAACCCTAAGGTCCATGACTATGCACACTTCCCCTACACACATACACCCAAACAAAATAAATAAAACACATACATACATTTAAAAACATCTACTTCTAACACTGCACTAACTCTTACATACATTACCTATCTATGCACTTACCTTAACCCATATCCTAACACTAAATTCCTATCTATCGCACACTTACCTTACGGAGCTATACTGCAGATGGGCCAGCCAAAATAAATCAACATTTCGAACTTTGCGGTTTTGAACTTTCGCGGTTTACATACTTCGCACAATATGGGTCGACGTCTTCGTATTCACCTAAAGGAATCTTCGCTCTCATAATAGGAACCCTATATATATGTGTGTGTGTGTGTGTGTGTATGTGTGTGTGTGTGTGTGTGTGTGTGTGTGTGTGTGTGTGTGTGTGTGTGTGTATGTGTGTAATATATTCATGTGTGTGTACTATATGTATGTATATGCAGGCGTAGTTCAAGATGTCAAATAGAATTTATTTGCGGTAGAACTGAGTGAATGTGTTTTATTGGATACCACTTAGCTGAGCTCTAAATGCTTCAAAAAACTACTTGCCCCCACACAACCCATGGTAGATACTGTTTCAGTGATTCTTTTTTTTCATGTTTTAATGTCTTATTCAATTCTATGAATTACAAAATGGCAAGCATATAAATGATAAAACATCAACATAACTTATATATGTGTGTCTACAAGTAAAATTATAATGTGTAAAACAGAATTTTGGGCCACAGCTAAAACAGTAACCATGGAATGCAAGTTACATTTTGTCTAGTAAAGAACTTAATTTTATCCAGTAATTGTATTCACAGGTTAACCTGTTTATTCTCATCTTAATGACAACTAATTATTTTTGACATAAAGCAGTGGTAATATTTATATTTTCAGTAAATGGAAGAGTGAACTCAGTTTTCCAATATTTTGTAATTAGTTTCCTAGCAATGGTTAGCAAACTCCAAAGAAGAGGAAATTGTGATTATACATCCAGGAATTGTAGCTTTAAATAACACTATAAATTTAGTTAAAATAAAATTGTCTGATCACAGTGTTTGCAAGAAATTTTGAATCTGTTTACAAAATGGAGAACTTACTTTAGAATCACACACCATATGTTGTCAATCTGCTTTAACTAATGATTTCCATCTTCAACAGCCACTATTTTCTTTTTTGTATATAATTTTAATTATATGGAGGTAAAGAAATGCCTAATGTAAAAACTTCCAGGAATATAGTTTACAAAATAAAGATAGTGTTGTTTTTTTAGCTAGATCCTAAAATCATGTTCTTATCAAATTAAATTAATTGTGAAAAGCTTATTTGTGAAGTTTAATCCCAATTATCATTAACATGATATTAATATATGTTTTATTATTTTAATAGATAAGTAACATTTCATATTATTAATGTTTGTTTCAAGATTAAGGAAATTAATTTAGTGCAAATATTCTTTTTTAGTAAAGTTTTTTATCAAACTAAAAATTTTTCAGCATTATAACTTGTCTAAAAACCTGCACTATAAGGAGATTATTCATGTATAATTAATATTTACACATTGAACAATCAATATTAACTAATTTGGGTTCAGTTTAAAATTGATTCCAACAAAGTAGATTCCTGTTTTCAAAGCTCAAAATGTTCTGAAAATTCAAACTGTCCATGCAATCTAATGTGAAGGATATAGGAAAGACAGAAAAAGACCAAACTTTTATATCTGGTCATTTGTAAACAAAATTAGTAAATGATTTTAGTATGCTGTTGATATAAATAGAATCTCTTGGTTTACTGGTAATTTAAAAAATATATATTTCTTTAACAGCCAACTCATGTTATTTAAAATTTGAGTATGATATTTGATAATGTTTTCCCGACAGTTAACCAGATCATTTTGTGCATTTTTTCTTGTTAGCCAACTAATTACAGTTACTTCAAATGGCTGCAATTTTAATAAGTGAAGCTATGAAATATAAATCAAGTTAATGGAAACCTATGCTACAATTTTTCCAACCCTTAATATGGTGACCTGAGGATATTCTGAGTTTATCATCTCAAAAAAATTATTAAATTGCTTAATATGTTCTTCTGAGGGAGTAAAGAGATTTTTTTATAATGTGTATATATATATATATATATATATATATATATATATATATATATGTTGTGTCTTTCGGCTTTTCCCGTTTAGGGGTCACCACAGCAAAACTCCGGTCTGTTAATGATTGGTAGTTGATTTTTACATGCCAAGTTACCAGCCCTGACATACAACCTTCAATGAAGGTACACCCATTCACCCATGTCTCCACACAGAAGACGCTCTAGCTGAGAATCGAACCGGAGAGCGTCTTACTGTGAGGCAACAACGCTACCGCACCACCACCACCGCGGTATATATATATATATATATATATATATATATATATATATAGTTGCAAAATAACCATCTTAATCAAAGTCAACCTGTCATCCAGAGTGAATATTAATTTATTTCAACTATCAGTTAATGGTTTAATATAATATGAAATAAGATGGTAATTAATTTTTATAATTTCATTAAGATTCTCTGCAAGGATAATCCCTAAGTATTTATTCTGCTTGTTATCCCATTAATCTCACTACGAGAATTCATCAAAACATCTATCTCTTTATTAACTAATAATGCACTAACTTTGTTTTGGTTAAATTTTAACCATTTTGTGGATTCAAAATATTTTGAGTCTTTATATTTGTTAGTCAGTATGATCAATAGTTAATAGAATATAATCTGATAGTTAATAGAATATCATCTGCAAATAATTTAATTTTAGATAAATATAGATCATTAACATCAAAACATATCATTATTATCTTTACATTATTGTAAAGGGGATTGATAGCTAAAGAAAATATAGGAGTAGAAATAGGCCATCCTTGTTTTGTACCTTTAGTGATCATAAATGACTGTGAAACTAATGCATCAAGCCTGATATAAGAAAATGAATTTTGATATGGATTATTAATAACAGAAATTAAATTACTAGGAAGATTATACTTCAAAGACTTTAGTTAAATAAGACCAATTTACTGAATCAAAAATCTAAATCTCTTTATTGTTAATGCTAGCAAAAGCAGTTAGCATAATTATCCTTTTAATGTTATCCCATATTTTGCTGTATATTATGAAATCCGTTTGCTCTTCATCTGTTAATGCACAAAGAATATCTTTAGCCTATTTGTAAAAATAGACATAAACATGTTACAATCAGCAATTAATAATGAAATGGGCATAAAAGAAGATAAAATAGATGGATCTTTACTTTGGTTTAACAGAGAGAGAGAGAGAGAGAGAGAGAGAGAGAGAGAGATTAATATGTATTCCCATGATGGTGGAATCATTTTAAAATTTTTATGAAAATGTTTAGTAAAAGAAATAAGATCTCCTGAGGTACGTGTCTACATAATTCTGAGATGATGCCATCATTCTCTAGAACTTTATTTTCTTTTGAGTTATTTTTTTTCATTTGATCTTTAATTTCTATCATAGAAAAAAAAATCTTATTTAGTTTTTAAGAGCCAGTGCTCTTTTATCTGTTTTTCTGCCTGCTGGCATCTCTGTGTAAGAGATTGTGGTACAGAGTTTTGATGTGCATTCAAAATACGTACAGAGTCATGACATATCTTTGCAGCTCCAGAGAATTCAAGCTGATGTACATGAGAATTGCATGTGATGTGAGCAAGAAAAATGTAAAAACTTCCCAGATTTTGAGTCACCACTGCACAAAGAGCAATATACTACTAGGAATGGGAGAGTGAGAGAAAACTAAGAAAAATGACCATTCAAAGCTGTGCTATTGCACAACTGGCAAAAGACAGGGAAGTAACAACAGCAGCCACCCAAACCACATGCAAAGCAAATCAGCAGTTAAATCATTGCTGAGTACAATCACAAAATAAGTTAATTAAAAAAGAGAGTACCCAGAAATGTAAATGTAATTGAACAGCAAAAATACAATAAATGGGGATTGAGTAACCACTTCAAAGCCCATGCCAAACATAGCAAATACTCTGAGAATGGGAGCTGTTATGACAATTCTACTGTTAAATGTCAGTAGATAGGCCACCCCAACAAAGTTTGGATTCCTCAATTGACCAAAAAAAAGCCCCAAAAATGATTGATTTAACTAACTATATAATTATATTCCAGAGTAACTGAACTAATTGATTAATACGTATAATGCAATAAATGTATGAAAATATAAAAAGTAGCCAAGTATAGTGAGATCATCAGTCTTAAGAATGAAAGGCTTAAGTAAACTAGGAGGAGCAGAGGATTGACTAAGTAATAGCAGGTTTTGCTTTTTCCCCTTTGGGATTTTACAGAACTTGAAGTGTGACATCATCAGCACTTGCACATAAAAGTGCTCTTTTTTTTGCTGGATTCAAGCAACCCTGCACCCCACACACCATCTACTACTTGTGTAAATAAACTTTAAGGTCACACTGTGGGGAAAGGGAAAATTCCTGAAACCACACTGTAATGTTTTCACACAGTAATTCTGTTTCTGTATGCATGACTAACTGTGAATCTGTGAAATATATATAAATATAAATATATATATATATATATATATATATATATATATATATATATATATATATATATGGGTCTACTTCTATTGGTCGACAACCCATATGACTGACACTCATTTGGTCGACAGCTCATTTGGCTGACAAAAAGTATTCAAGGCAAAAACCTGGGATTTTCCCCCCTCCCCACCGTTGTGCGACTGTGGAGTTGTTATATATAGTTGGGGGGTGTGGGGGGCACAACCCCCCACATTGGGGGGTGGGGTGGCGAAGCCCCCCACCTAGAATGTTTGTCGATCAAATGAGCTGTCGACCAAATGAGTGTCAGTCATATGGGTTGTCGACCAACAGTAGATCCATATATATATATATATAGTGAATATATATAAATATAAGAGAGATGTACTTAACATGGAAGTACCAGAACATCAAACATAAAATCCCAAAGGATTGAAATTCAAAATATCAAAAAAAAAAATCAGTTTTTGTACTGGGGCAAGCCCCCTGCACTCCCATGTGGGCTACATTCCCAAACTCCCCACTAATTATATTTACCAATGCCTAGATCACACAAAAGTTGGATAACGGTACAGTGATATATATATATATATATATATATATATATATATATATATATATATAAGAGATGTACTTAACATGGAAGTACCAGAACATCAAACATAAAATCCCAAAGGATTGAAATTCAAAATATCAAAAAAAAAATCAGTTTTTGTACTGGGGCAAGCCCCCTGCGCTCCCATGTGGGCTACATTCCCAAACTCCCCACTAATTATATTTACCAATGCCTAGATCACACAAAAGTTGGATAACAGTACAGTCTCACTTCATGCTGTTCTGGCACAACCCTCAAAATAATTCTAGCAGAAGTGATCATATGATTATTTGATCACTTCTGGTTTTACAGATGTTTGAAAATATGAGCGTTCTGCCAAATGTAATGCATATATATATCTACATATATATATATATATATATATATATATATATATATATATATATATAGATATATATATATATAGGCATTAGTCATAACACACACACACACACACACACACACACATATATATATATATATATATATATATATATATATATATAGGCAGTGCAGTGGTGCAGTGAATAATTTGGCTAGTACAATAAAATCAATGGAAACTTTAACAATGATGTCAAAAATAATGTTATTTATTAGTATGATTTCTCTCCTCTATCCCATGAATATTGTAACAGGACATGGGTAGCCAACCCATATCTTATTACTATGCAGTCTGAGGGCCTGCAGCTGGTTGTCCTTAGAACTGATGTCAGTACTTAATCACCAATTTCTAGTCATATGACTAGAGACTACTTGGAAATGCAGACACAAAAATCTTCAGGGACTGTTTTTAATTTGCAGGCATGTGTTTAATTTGCTATCTGGCAAGAAATCAGACAAAACTATGGACAGTGGTCATAGTAACCTGCCAACAGTAGAATTTATTTACTCTGATCAATGTAGTGGGGGTGGGAAACAGCAACTTCAGCTGAGCACATCGACTTTTTGTTGGGGTTATTTTTTACCACTTTTGGTGATCACCAGAAGTGGTTATCTGTTTGTGGGGTTAGTCAGGGGATGAAAGTAAAGGACATTTAAGATTATCACAATAAAGTTATTATAACTATAGCTTGGTTGAGTGGGTAGGAATAAAGCATAGTATCTGAAAGCTCCAAGCTGAATACGCATTTGTTGTGAATTTTTTTTCACTTTTTTTCTTGCAGGAAACCAGAGAGACCTGTAGGGAGTGATACCAACAAAACAGAAAAAAAATGTTCACAATGCCATGCACTTGCATTTATTTATTTTTATTTAATTTTTATGGTAATCAGTGTGGGAGATGTGGAAATGTATAACTGTGGCTGCTATTTCACCACCTTTGGCAATCACATATATGAGGGGAACAGACTGTGGATGAAAGTTATAGTGAACAGAATAAAGTGTTCATTGCTGTAAATTTTGGGGGGAGTGGGTTGAGAAGTTTCATACCATAGTGTCTGACAGCTACAATGAGAAAATATTTTACTGTTATTCTTAGTTTTTTCACATTTTCCTGTCAGGAAACCAAACAGATATGAGGCAGTTGTAAAAGTACATGCTACTCACAGTACCATAGTATTGTATTGTTTTATTTAATTTTATGGCAGTTAAGTTGGGGTTGGCCTATAGCAGCATGTGATAATGATTACTTTGGCTGTTATTTCACCATGTTTGGCAATCACACATGAGGAATGATTACAAGAAGTGGCTTTTTGTTTGTGTGGGTGGGTGGGCAGGTTGTGTAGAAAAGCAAAAGCACAATTACAAGATCACTTGTGAATGATTATTGATGTGGGTTGTTGGAGGGACTGTATTTGTCCACAAGTGTCATAGTAGTTATAGTTTTGTGATTACTTCTCAGTAAAGGGATATGTATACTCATGTATCACATAAGAAATTCTTGATTTTCTATTCTGAACTGCCTTTGGAGAACTGGCATAATCCCTGGGATTCAGAAAAAAAAAAATCACCTGAGCTCATGTAAAATGCCTACTGTAGGTAGGTAATTTTATGCAATCATGAAAAAATGCAATTCAGAAACACAGTTAGCTGCAATGAGGAAGATCTCATTATCAGCTAACTTGCATGTCTCTGAATCACATTTTTATATTGTTCATGCTAACAGCCCTTTGTGGTTATAGTGTAACCTGGTGACCCATGAATCATATTGACACCGCAAAAACAAACACACACACACACACACACACACACACACACACACACACACACACACACACACACACACACACACACACACACACACACACAGATCTATTCAGGATTACACCCCTCTCACCTACATATAGGATCTCTCTCTTGCACTCTCACAGACACACACACACGCACACACACACAAAGTCAGCTGACACCATTCATACTCATACTGACATGCACACAGACAATAACCCATACCTCTATGGCTTCACTGAACTTTGCTGAGTTTATCTGCACTGTAATTTCTTCCATTAATTCTAATGTGTGACTTTTTAACCAAGTTAAAATTTTCAGCCAATCATGGCATTTTATGCAGCTGAGCATTTCTGTCAATCAGCAGTATAAATCATTAGCCATATTCATTTCTGGGAGAGATAACATGCATTAGCGGCTTTCCTACATTGTTTCATTACCGTGTACCATGTCTGGCATGACTTGCCTCCATTCTGATGCTTCCACTGTCAGAACTGGCAAAGATTATTATGAGGGGTTAGATGCTACTGTTAGGTTTTCCACTCTTGGTAACCCTTTCTGAATCCCAGAGATGGTCTGTTATATACAGCTAGTAAATCCAGCATTTTAGAAGGTTTTTCTTGCCACAGTCTGTTACTATGCTTGGTTTCCACCTGAAGGCTATTTGACCTGTACACAAAAGGGTAAAACTAATGCCTAATATATGTGTACTAAGTTCTCATTGTGTCAAAAGTAAAAATACTATATATTTCAACACAAAAATACATTTTTCATTTGTAACGTAGTAGCTATAATGCCTTGGTTTCAATCAACTAAAGTTGTAGAGTCAAACTCAGAAGCATCCTGTACTGTAAGCTTTGTGGTTTGGATTGCAGTCTTAGGTATGTTTTTTACCTGAATACTCTGCTGACATTACCTGAAAGCTTCCTAATGAAATCTCAAAGGGTGCCAGGAATATACTAGTTAAAAAAAAAATGAAAGACAGACCTTAGTGTCTTTAGTTAATTTGCCTTTACTGCCATAGTTTGACATTTTACATTATACTCCATTTTCATTTTGGTTGCTTTGGTGAAATCTTATTCAGTATACTGAGTACAGTAATGACCCAAACTACTTCTGTGTCTTTTCCTAGGAAAAAAAATACTGTTATTTTCCAGGTGTAACATGTTATGGCTACAATAATTTGATTTCAATTAGCTAAAGCTGTGGGGTCAAATTCAGAGGTATGCTGTACTGAAAGTTGTAATGGTAAAATTTCAGTCTTAAATGCATTTTATAGCTGGATATCCTGTTGCTGTCACCTGAAAGTTTTCTAATGAAATCTCAAAAGGGGACAGAAATATATCCTTTCAAAGACAGGCACTTCCTATACCTTTATTACAGAGTCTGACATTTTGCATTACACTTAGTTTTCATTTTGGGTGCTATAGTGGACATCTGATCAGAGTGTTGAGTACAATGATGGCCAAAATACTTCTTTATTGGGTAATCACTGGACTTGTGATTCCCCTCAGTTTAGACACACATACGCAGAAAATCAAATCACATTACAAGAAGAATTTACAGCTCAAACCACCAGTTGAGCACATTTTGTAGCTGATGTTCACAATATATTGTTCTGAGAAATTTACTATAACACTTCTTACAGTTACAGTGAAATGATCTATTAATACTAGGAACTACCAGTAGTCTTCTATAGCAATTCTGATGCTCTGATTTTGCCATTCATTTCACAAAAAAGTATATTTGCATTCTTTCAAGCTGACACAATTAGTATGTACTTGAATAATATTATTGGTGCATTCATATGAAATGAGAACCAAACATAATACTTTTTTGTCTGGGGAAAAATAATATTTGTATAATTTTAATGTTATAGTAAAATACACATATTTTACATGCTTGGAAGGATTGGCCATATTTGTGAGTCTGTTGTTTATTTTACCTAAAAGCCATTAGACTCTGGGAAACAAAGTAAGAGTGGGATATTCAAGGGGTCTTGTCCTGAAAAATACTAATGGTATTTTGAAGCAGTAGAAAGGTATTGACATTTGAAGTCAGGTAGAATTCAGGTCAGAATTGTCTTTGTAAATTATCAAAAGTGTTCATATGTTCATAGGATCATATGAGGTTACTAGGCTAATGGCCCTATGGCCTTTACAAGTCTAGCCATGTAATACCCATGTTCCCCAATTGACCATTGCTATATGGTTTTCTAATTAACCATTGTCAGATGGTTTGATTATCAACAGAATGAATCTATGATCAGCACTGGCTGCCCCTCTCCATGATGGACATAGTTGCCACCCCAGTGGTGAATTTATAGTATCCCATCCAGTTGTCCAGGTTGTGCTTAACTGGAGTAATTGAGGAATTCTGCATAATGTAAATTGGGAGTTTATTCCAGCATAGCAGCAATCTCTGGGAGACATATCTGTCCCTCCAGCATGTTAGCATGTTTTGTTTAAGTCACAGGCTTGGTTGAGATCTCTGGAGTGAATGATTCTTGTCTGTTTTGATTTTCAGACATGCAATATTTCCATTAGGGTAGGGTCAGAGACAGCTCTGTAGGCCAGGCACAAGTCGCCTCTCAGCAGCCTGTAAGACACAGAATACAGTGACAGGGCTTTCAGTCTTTCCATGTAGGTAATTTTTGGAGTCCCTGAATTCTCTTGGTCAGGAACTTCTGGGGTTTCTTCAGCTACTGCAGGTGTCTGGTGAGGTACATGCAAAAGGGAGCATTGCACTCTATTAGTGATCAGATGGGTGGAGTACAGAGGAGTTATAACATCCTTGTTCTTGGATATGATGCCCTTACTTATGACATGTGCAACATAAAAGGCTTTCCTTACCACTGTGGACACATGATGATCAAAGTTTAGATTGCTATCAACTTGTGCTCCCATGTCATGCACCACTGGGTTCAAGCTTAGGGGGTTGCTGCCTATATTGCAATTTGCAGGGGCCACCTATTTGCCAAAGGGGACAATGATGCAATTTTTGCATTTAGTTTTAGACTGTGGCTTTGGCATCAGTCATTTGCCTGTGTTAACCCCTACTGTAATATGCTAATATCTTTAAGGGACTCAACGATTGCTCCCAGTTTGCAGTCATCTGCGAACTTGGTAATCCACAGGCCATCTACTTTTACCTGGGCATCCGAGAAATAGATTCCAAACAGTAGACAGCCCAGTACAAAACCTTGTGGTACCTCACTAGCAACTGTTATACTGGTGGAGGTGAAACCTCAACTTTGACAGTATGGGTTCTATCAGTGAGCCATTTGGCTAGCCATCTAGTGACATATGGGTTAATCCAAAGCTGGGAGAGTTTCTTGATGATACCTGAGTGGGGGATTGTATCAAAAGCCTTGGCTAAGTGAAGATATGTGGTATGTACTGCTTTGCCTTTGTCCAGGGCTTTGGCGACATTCTCAAAGTAGTTCACCTATCCTAAATGAAACCAAATTGGGTCTGTTCGAGAGTTTGAAGGTTGCCTATGTACTTGTTGATAAGGCCCAGGATGATTCTTTCCATGGCCTTGCAGATAAGGCTGGTCAGGCTTATGGGTCTATGGTTTCCAGGGTCAATTGATGGATTGCATTTGTGCAAGGGGATTACAGTTGCTGTTCTCCACTCTGCTGGAACAAACCCAGTGCTCAGGATCCGCTAGGTCATGTTTTAAGCTGTTTAGTTAGCAGTCTGGGATGTTATCTGGTCACATAGAGGCTGTGTTTTTGGCCTTGAAGAGCACAGATATGACTTGCTCATTAGAGATAATGGAGAGAGGACACGTGTCAGGTATGCTTTGGGGTATGGCTATTGGGGACAGGAGGGTGAAGTTTGCACCAAATCTGTCAGCTAACAGATTGGCAATTTCATCAAACCATTTTTTATACTAAGTTTACTAAAAGATAAAAAATGTGTTTCTTGGTAGTGGGAATGGATATATGTATGGTATCCAAAATTTAAGGACGGTATTAATATCTACATTAGGTGCTTTTTCTAATTTATTTAGTTGTAGTGCATAGAAGAGCATGACATTGGTTTCGGCAAGAGATGGGGTGTAATGTTAGACACCTGTTTAAAAATTATTGTCAGTATACTCCAGAAGGGTCTCATACAGACCATCGATTGGTGTATTGTCAAAGGATAAGTCCCCACTACTAAAGGTGTCTAAGAACAAAGTACAAACAAGGCAAAGAGATACAGAGTACAGCACCATGATTAAAATGTTCCAACTTTAATAAACGAATAAAGATCAATCCTGCCAAAAGCGGTTATCATTTGATGCCTCATCTGCTTTTAAACTTTTGTAACAGTTTCAGTGAGTTTTTTAATTAGTTTATTAAAGTTGGAACATTTTAATCATGGTGGTGTACTCAGTATCTATTTGCCATTGATTGGTGCATTAGTCATGGTCTCAAACTAAATCCAAAGAAATGAATCATCATTCCCTTCAGCACAAACAATGTCCCCTCACACTATAAAATCAAGAACAATACCCTAAGTACCCATGAAGTGGTAAGGGACCTGAGATCATAAGTTTACTGTGACCTTATCTTTGACCACCATGTGTCTACTGTAGTAAGGAAAGCTTTTTACGTAGCACACTTGATTAGTAATGGCATCACCTCAAGAGCAAAAGAAGTTAATTCCCCTCCTATACTCGGCACTTATCTGGCCCATAATTGAGTATAATGCCCCATTTGGCATGTACCATACTAAGCACCTGCAGCAATTAGAGAAACCTCAGGGGTTTCTAACAAAGAAGATCAAGCTGCTCCAGTATATGCTTTACACAGACCGACTAAAGTCCATGTCACTATAATCTGTATCATATAGACTTCTTAGGGGAGACTTATGCCTGGCCTACAGACCAATCTAAAACTCAAACCTAATGAAATAGCACCATATACGTAAATCAAACAAGACTAGGGATACCCATTCCAGGGATATGGCCTGCAACTCAAATAAGACATGCTGGAGGGACAGATTTATCTCCCATTAACTGCCGTGTCTTTGGAATAGGCTACCAATTTATGTGAAACAGAGCACCTTTATGACACTCTTCAAGAGGAACCTGCACTAGTGGATGGGGCACCATAAATTCTTACTAGGGATAGAGCCCACAACCCTACTGGGCATGGGCAGTCATCACTAAATGGAATCTTTGGTATTGACTAGCATTTCTATGGTATTACATTGGGATAAAACTGCTAGGCTTAAAATGACCTCTGCATTGAAAGCCTAGTATTCTCCTATGATCCTATATGATCCTATGATCCTCAGGGTCAGTGTGAGTGGCACCATCTGCTAGAGTTCAGCACATAGCTGGGTAATCCATTTTAGATTTTGGATGTAGCTAAAGAATGCCTTATGATTGTCTTTAGCTAGGGAAGCTAATTTAGCCTCATAACTAACTTTAGAGGACTTTACAGATATCTGATTTGCTTATTCAAGTTGTGGAGGGTATTATTTCTGTGTTGACTAAGTTCTCTGCTGTTCTTAGATATTGGTTTCTCCTTTTTGCTATTATAACCTGTTTATACTTGAGGTCTGCCAGGTTGGCTTGCTTTTACAGGAGAACTTCGTTTTGAACCTGTCCGGTACAGCAGAGTCAATACAGCTGTTTAAGTGGTTATACAGGGTGTTTGTGTACTCCTCTGCATAGGAGTCATTGTTGGCTGTGTCAGCAGGGGGTTTGAAACTTTTCAAATCATCACTTAGTAGGCTATAGTTTGTTTTGGAGAAACATTTTTATTGCTCCTGTGGAGGTGGCAGGTCTGATCGTTACTTCAAATGGTCTGATCTTACTAGGGTGGGCACAACACAGGGGGTAGTGCAGTGACCCCCCCCCCCATATTGGTGAGTACTAATTCCAGAACATCTGAGCCTCTTGTGAGGGTACAGACTAGCTGTCCCAGAGCATTCATATTAATAAAGCCCAGGAAGCTCAGGGCAATCAAGCTTGCGCTTGTGTACATCACCTAGTCTATAGAAGGATAGCTGAAATCTCCCATGGCCAAGGTGTTTGGATGTATAGTGAGTGACTCAAGCAAGTTCAGGTAGGCGATGTGCTTCTCATGGTTCATGGTGTGGGATCTGTAGCTAGCAATTATGTGGTAGGGTGTTTTCACGATAGTTATTTGGACCTGGAGTAGCTCAAGAGAGTCATGCTATTTAACCAATCTTGAGGTGTATTTGGATTTAATGAAGATGGATACACCTCCAGATTTGGTATTTCACACTTGTTTTGGGTTCTGAATGTGTGGAAGGCATTGTAGACTTGCATGGCTGACTTGCTCTCTGTGGCGTTGAACCAAGTCACAGTGACTGCACAGACATCAACATCTTCCAAGGTGAGTTGAGCTTCCAGGGAGTGTAGTTCCCTGTTTACACTCTTAGCATTAAGCAGCATAGCCTTGAGTTTGTTGGTAGCAGATTTTTTTATGTCAGAAGTTTTGTTGCTTTGGTGTTGCTTAAAAAGGCACTATGGAGGAGGCAAGAGTCTTTGCCAGTATTTGAAAGCCTAGAGGAGACAGATGTAAACCATCTCTGGCAAAGCAGTGTGGCCTATCGGCCATGTCCTCCCAGGGTGACAGACACTGAATCCTTCTGGACTGACACCAGAAGCTAAGCCAATTGTTGAAGTCAATCATTTTTTGTCTATATTGTGGCATCATCCTGGGTGAAGGTAGAATACTGCTTAGGGCAAGGGACATAGCTCCCTGGGACACATAATCAGAGAGTTCAGTTATGTCTCTCTTCATATAGTCCAGGGAGGTACAACTCAAGACATTCACCACAATATATTCTATGACAGAGTCATAATGGTAATTTATTGAGTGACCTGGGTGCGTGCATGATGCGATGAATTCTGGCACCTGACAGGCAGCTGACTGTGACCTTCACCTTATCCAGCCTGGTGTGGGGAACATCTGTGTGCCTCACTATGGAATCTCCTATGACCAGGACATTTGATTTTGAGGTGTTCTGCCTTAGGGGCTTATTTGCTGAGACACTCATATGTGTGTTGTTATGTGTAGTCGATTCTTGTAATTCTCTAGAATAATGTGTGAGTTGTTTACACTTGGGAGGTCTCTGGTCTTTTGATAGGCTCTCAGTGAGTATCTCTGCGTATGTGAGTTTATGTGTCATGACTTTATCTTGTGTGAGAGGAGAGGTGTGTATGCTGATAACTTGTTTGGTGTTTTGCTTATTGTTATGTGAGAGGATTATTTTGAGTTTTGTAGTATAGTTACATCTCTTACATACTGTATTTGTTTGTTGTAGGAGCAAATGTTTGTTAGTATAAATGGTATACATGAGGCAATTACTACATTTCATCAAGATGTCCATGTCAATCAGGTTGGTTGGGAAATGCTGGAAAACTGACTGTTGATTGTTGCAGGTTAAACCATAAGTGCTGTTAGGGGATGAACAAGTTAGATCAGCTTTTGGTCTAGGGTTAGCAAGGGGACTTATTCTATTGAGGATTAGGGATTAAAAAGTGTGGCAATGCTGCTCAGTGCTCAGCTGATTTGCTTGAAGTGCAGTAGGGAAGTCTGGAAGGGTTCCACTGACTTTTCCCTAGGGAAAAAAAAGTTGTATCTAGGTGTTTCTGTCCATACAGGGCACTGCTAATCTCTGTTGTGCAGTGTGCAGCTATGCACAAATGCAAGGCTTAAATACAAGTGAATTTAAACAGTTTTAATACAAACTACCAATAGGAAAGCCCCACACAGAGCCTTATTCCAGCAATCCCCAACTCAGATGAGTTCTGAGCTACACACTTCTGCCACTAGGATGCAGGGAGGCCCTCTTAATGTAAGATGTCTGGTATTAGTGCTTAAGTGATACCAAACAGTCTATATCCAGCCAGTATGAATCTAACCTGTGTTATTTAAGGCAGAAGTAGCAATGGTACAAAGTTCAGAATGATGCAGTCACAGCAACAAAAAAAAAAACAGTAAAAATGAAGGAGCAGTTCAATAAAATACAGTTCACAAGGTGCAATACAGGCTTAAATTAATACTTATCTTGAGAAGGTTTCAGTGGATGCCTTTTATTTCTGTACTGATGCACTTCAGACCTCTTGCTAAGAATGCTAATCTCTGAGTAGCTCCAGTAAACTGAGCTCAAACCCACAGAAACTTGAAGCTTAAATACAAGTGTATTTTAAGCAATTTTAACACAAACTGCCAGTGGGAAGTCCACAGACGCAGCCTTATTCCAGCAATACCCAACTTAGACAGGTTCTGAGCTACACACTTCTGTCACAAGGGTGCACGGAGGCCCTCTTAGTGTAAGATAGCTGGTTTTAGTGCTCAAGCAATACAAAACAGTCTAGATTCAGCATGTCTGAATCTAGCCTATGTTATTTAAGGCAGAAATAGCAAGAATACAAAGTGCTGAATGATACAGTCACATCAGCAAAAACAGTAAAAATTAAGCCGCAGTTCAATAAAGCACAGTTCACAAAGTGCAATACAGGCGTAAATTATACTTATTGTTAGTAGATTTCAGTGGATGCCTTTTATTTCTGTTCTATGCTAAGAATGCCAGTCACTAAGCAGCTCCGGTAAGCTGTGTAGACCACAAACATTCCTATTGTAAAATAACTGGTTTGGAACTCAAGTGCTTACACCAGAACTAAGACACTTTCAGAATAACAGACACAATAAGCATTCAACCAGCAATTCCCAGCTCAGTAAGGTGTAGGCTATCATCTCCTGCCACAAGCATTTTGACGACAAACCTTCCAAATGTAAAATAACTGGTTTGGAGTCCAAGTGCATAAATCAGAACAAAGACACTTAGAATAACAGACACACTAAGCCTTCACCAGCAATTCCCAGCTCAGAAAGACAGAGGCTACCCTCTTCTCCCACAAGAGTGTAGACCACAAACCTTTTTAATGTAACTAAAAATGTAAAAGTCCAAGAACCAATGACCAGTCAGCTAGGATCCTGAGGAAACAACTTTATTAAAAATAAACCAGTTAAGTGCATTTGTCTAACATTTATCATAAACTTCTTCAGAATTGTAAAAGCATCAAACAAACTATAAGATTTTATAAAAACCTTTACATGACACACTCCCTCATAGCGTACTAATCAAATACAAAGTTGTAAGCCCTGTTAAAATGATTTAAAAATACAGACACTCAACTACATTAAAACACGTACATAGATAAGTCCCTAAAATATATAAGATCAATGTGTACACATAACGAATAAATAAATCCCAACCATTGAACATCATTCATAATTTCAAAGCTCTCTATTTCAGTTCACTAGTAATGGAAATAGTCTCATTAGGTCCAGGTGCATTAGATGCATCTGTGGCATCTGCCACACCATTTCCCAATCCATTAAGTGGTTTTGACAACCATCCCCAAAGCAACTAGTCATTTTATTTCAAATAGAAAATTTAAACTTAATAAAGTCATTACAAATAATAGTGTGTCTAGCTAGAGCACTTTTACTGTCCTGTTTCCTAATGCTATAATTGTGTTGGTAAATTATTTTATTCAAGCCATTGTTTGTTTTACCTATATAAAATGCTGAACATGGCCACATCTTGCTAAATACAGGACTTTATCAGTGGAACAGCGAAATCTACCTTTGTTCATCCTCCAGCGAAGCTTTTCAAAAACTCTCCACCATCATTAGTGTCTATAAATGAACAGTGGTTACAATGGCCACATTTAAAAGTATTGTATGAACTGTTGTGGGACGTCTTGGTCAGTCTCTCTAAAATTCTCTTAATGTTAGATCTATTCTTGCATATAAACATGGGAGATTTTGCAAAACTGTCCTTTAATTCATCATCACATTGTAAAACTGGCCAATTCATGTGTAAAATATTTTTGATGTCTGTAGCATCTAATGAATAATGTAAAATCACGTTGTTACTGTTACTGGGATGCTGACCAAAGCTACTAGAAACCTAAAGAAAATTGGGAGCTGTCATGTTTAAATACAAGTTCTTCATTCTCTTATGTATAATCAGGTCACATTTGTTATTTCTTTCCTAAAGAACTTACAAGCACAAATTATCAACCATAATTTCAGGGTATCCATGTTCCAAAAACAGTTTCAACTTGTCAAATTCATCTCTACACTCTTCATGTTTTAATGCCAGTCTTGAAACCCTAATACACTAACTTTTGATAATACCCTTCTTTTGATGCTAGGGATGACAACTTTTAAAATGTAGAAAAGCATTGCAGAAAGCAGGTTTTTAAAAATAGAGGTTTCAAACTTCCCATCAGCTTCTTTTCTCATTTCAATATCTAAAAAGTGAAATTTTTGACAATTAACATTACGTGCGAATTTTAGGAACATAGATGTTGCTTCCAATGCCTCGATAAAATTGAAAAGTTGGTCAGTGTTACCTGACCAAACCACAAAAATATTGTCCAAATAATGAAAATAACCTTTACGGTTTTCCAAAAGGTGTAATTTAAATCTCATTTTTCTACCTAAGCAAAATGGCATTAGCAAACATAGGGGCACATGTGGCCCCATGGCAACACCTTGCAGTTATTTAAAATATTCGCCATCAAAGAAAACAAAGTTATTTTTCAAAGTCACATCCATGAAACTGGAAATTAATTTAACACCATTAGCTGTCAGTGGCTCAAATGTAATCAACACATCCTCGAACCAAGATAACCCCTGATCATATGGGATAACTGTAAACAAGTTCTCAATGTCAAGTGTAACCAAAAGGCTGGTCTAAGACCATGAAATGTTTCTTAGTTTGTCTACAAAGTCACAGGAATCCCTAAGGACACAAAAAGTGTTTTTAATTAGTCTTTTAAGTTTACAGTCAATACATTTCAGAAAAGGCGTTGAACCACTAGCAACTACAATACTTCATAGTGGCAGGTTTGACAAATTCAAATGAATTTTGGAGATTCCAAAACTGTTTGAAATAATGGGGAAATGAACTTTCAAAAAAATGAAATAAATCAAAAGAAATATTATCAGACAGTAACAACTTGTCTAAAAGCATGTTACTAGCATTATAATCGGTATTAATTTAATTTACAGAGACTGTTTGGTAAACCTTTTCATCAGTCAATAACAATGCCATCCTACTTCCCCAAATCCCCACTATTTGCAGGTTTTCTGCATCTGATGTTTTCGTTGTATGTAATATTACTGAGAATTGTTCTGTCTTCCTTAGTTAAGTTGTAAAATGTTCTCTTTTTGTGAATGTTTAATAATTCTTTTATCTCCCTTTCACATGTCTTTTCAAAAACATTAATCATTGGATGTGTAGGGGGATTGAACATACTTTTACGCTTAGGTTTCATGCCAAGATGCTCAGCGTCAGGCTTACTCCCAGTGTCTGTAAATTAAGTTTCCTAGTGAACATTTGTAAATCCAGTATTGTCTGCTTGAGATTGGCCTGCCTTGAAGGGATAAAAGTAAAACCCTTCACAAATCACTCAGGATGCTCAGATCCCCACATGTACATCTATAAAGCTGTATATATTAAAACTGAAAAAAGTCTGTAACAGAGACAGTAGCTGTAAAAGAACCTGCAGAGTTTACATCCAACAGATCTTCAAAGTTCACCATTTCCTGGTGTTGTTGGTATATTTGTTCCTCCATCTCCAGTTCTTGCCCATCACATTCGTCTCCTGCTTGCCAGTTGGATCCATTCTTTCCCTTTGCTTGCTTGCCAATCTTTCCAATCACCTCAACAATGGTTAGTCTAAAGGGACACCCATTCCATTCTAGAAAACATTGTCATTTCTTTGAATTTCTTCCTGGTTATCCCAAGTAACAAAATTAGCTGCTCAAACTGTTAGGCATATCTTTGGATAAACAATTTTGTTGCAGTATTCATTGTCATCCTGTTGCAACTTCTTATTCTTTCTACATTTGATGGAAACCATCCTGGATTCCACCTGTTGAAACACGTTATTAAATCACGGTTTGTGTTGAAAAAGTTTAAATCACCTGAATTAATTTTCTTTAATGACCGAACTGGTAAGTTCCAAACCCATTCTGTCGTATAATTATAACAATTCAAAATTATATGGGCAGTGTTCTTCAATCCCTTGTGGGAACGTCCATAAGCATAGTCCCTTAGGAACATGTTGACGTTTCACACACTCACTTAAAAAGTAGTTGTGCATCTGTAAAATTTGAACTTAAACACAACCTTGTCCAGTTGCTTAATCTGTTGATGCATAATTGAAAAGTCACCTTTAGATGATCTAATGTAATTGACTTTTCCAGTATAATTAAACTTATCAAGCCATTTCGTAACATTAGCTGCCTAAGAAAAATCTAATTGTGAGTGCAACTTGTGGTGGTCACCCAGAATGCAATCACCTCCATTGTTTGACTGCCAAACTGAATGGTTTTTCATCTGCTGAATATCTTCTTGGGTGGTAATATTATATTCAGTGGTGACATTGTGTGTCATAACTTCTGTGAATTGTTGCACCAGAGTAGTTAAATTGCCAACCAGTGAAGATAAATTCAAATTAGAGGTGTCATTAAACAATAACTCCTCAGAATCATGTGCTGACATACTGATAACCGCTCATAACGAATAATCAACAAAGTAACCAAAATGGGTGGGTGACTCACGCTTGGTCATAAAACAAAAATATAACAGTCCAAGAACCAATGACCATTCAGCTAGGATGCCGAGGTAATAACTTTATTGCAAATAAACTATGTGCTTTCATCTAACATTTATCATAGACTTCTTCAGAACCATAAAAGCATAAAACAAACCATTAGATTTTATAAAAACCTTTACATGACACACCTCCTTATAATGTTTTTATAAAGCCTAATGGTTTGTTTTATGCTTTTACAGTTCTGAAAAGGTCTATGATAAATGTTAGATGAAAGCGCTTAACTGATTTATTTGTAATAAAGTTATTACCTCAGCATCCTAGCTGACTGGTCATTGGTTCTTAAACTTTCTTAATGTAAAATAACTGTTCCAAAGCCCAAGCATTTAAACCAGAACTAAGACACTTTTAGAATAGCAGACACAATGAGCCTGCAACCAGCAATTCTAAACTTAGAAGGATGTAAGCTACCTCTCCTGCCACAAGAGTATAGACTTCAAAACTTCCTTATGTAATATAACTTGTTTGAATTCCAAGTGGTTAAATCAAAACTAAGAGGCTTAGAATCACAGTTACAATGTAATCATGCTACTAACAAGCAATAATAAATGCAACAGAATAAATACAACTGAACACTGTAAGAACAAGTATCAAAAAGCAAAACCAGTAATAAAGTAGGAAGAAGCAGAGATACAGTAAAGGCAGCTGAATAAAGTGCATTTTTAAGAAAGTGGGAAGAGAGGAAATAAGATAATTCAAGTTTAAGAGACTAAGGTGGTGTGCCTCCTCAATTGATCTCTCTGTACTTAGTAGAATGAGCTGATGAGATGGGACTGGGAGGAGTGTCCAAAATTAGATTTATAGTAGAGACAGTCAAGTCAAAAGCCACCAAGTTTAAAAGTACAACAGCAGTTGGGTGGGTGAGTGGGAAAATTGAATGCAGACAGACATCAGCAATAGTCTGGCAGAGAACAGCAAGCAAGCCAAACAAGCACTCCAGCTAAATAAAGATGCCTCCAAATATTGCTAGTTAAGTGAAGAATGCTATTTCTCAACTCCTCCCACTAATTAGTTGAATGCAGGGGTGTAGCAAGCTAATACCATGTTATACTCACAAGGTCTTAGCGCTATTCTTCTTGGATGCATCACTTATAAATGGACACATCTCTCAAAAATGCTGTCCCCAAGCACTTAATAAATGTAAGTAACAGTTTCAGCCATTCCCTCTAAAACTATTATTTATTTATTTAACATTTGTTAACCAGGAAAGTCCAACTTGGAACGAAGCCAATTTTCAGCGGAGGCCAGGGGAGAAATGCCCCAGATGCATGTCTTTGTAACTTGGAAGGAAACAGGAGCACCAGGAGGAAACCCACACAAATGCAGGGAGTACATGAAGACTCCACACAGAAGGCACTCCAACCGAGAATCGAACCAGAGAACCTCTTGCTGTGAGGTGACAATGCTACCGCTGCACCACTGTGCCATATTAAAGATATTACTTTGAGATTAGCAATGTTGCATCTGTTGTTGGACACATTCATTGAGACAGATGGTGACATAATGTCACTTGAAAAAAAAAAGCCAAATTGATGTGATGGTCAGAAAAAAAAAATTACTCAGTTGAGTACAAACAGTATGCCTGGCTACACCCTTGGCTGGATGTTATTCACTGTCTGCATAAGGAATTCTTTTCTAACTTTTCTAATTGAACTTAGCCAAGACCTCTTAAAACTCCAAAAGAACAAAAAATTTAAAACAAAACAAATGCAATATAAGAAAAAGTAAAAAAAAATAGAAGAAACCAAAACGTAAATGAAAAACTTCAATTTAAAATTAAATGCAGATAGAGATCAGCAATAGTCAGGCATAGAACAAAACTCTCAGCAGAACACAAATATATAACATCCACTTCTCTTCAGAGTAAAATGAGCAAAATATATCACTGATGTAAATACATAATGTTGGCGTGATTTTAGATCTAAAAGTATTACCCCAAGGATTCAATAAAATCCGTGTAGGCTCTGTGTAGAGCCTACATAGAATGTACACGTGTGCATGCCCACAGTTCCCCTTCAGCAGCGTGCCATGCATACTAATCATGGTGCACTGCTGAGGTAGATCATAGTAACATGGATATTGTTTCCTTGTTGGCAGTAGTGTAGAGGCTATCCCATGGTTGTGGATTGTCCAGGAAATTCCTGGACAGATGTTATGCATAGGATAAGAATCCATGTAATGTACCCTACTAGTGTAGAAATATGTAGAAATATGTGCGAATTTTATTATTTTTTTTTATGCCTATTTGCTTGGCATGGTGAGGAGCTCAGCAGTGTCAGCAGTGCTGAGCTGTGCTTACACATAAACAGCTGACACCTGCCAGACATCTTAAAATAGAAACCAGATGTAATTAATTACTTATTGTTGTCTATGTTTTTTATTTTATTTTTTTTGAATGGCCATTTGCACGGCATGTAGCGGTGCTTAGCAATGTTAACAAGTAGCTTAGTAGTATATGTGAAGGTATACTCATTCTCTCACTATCCAAGTTGCTAAATAGGTTGAGTCATGGCCTAAAGTGCATTAGGTCCTGGGTTCGAGTCCTGAGCAATCATACTTTTTACATTTATTGCTGTGAAAATGTGTGAGGTGACCTAAAGGGTGGTTTAATTCAGAAAGAAAATTGTTACATTTGGAAAAGCTTCACAATGCTAAGCACTGCTTAAACATGGTCAACTGTTATTCCTGTCTGCACATTGCTAAGCTCTGTTGAAACACAGTTCTGCGAGTTTACATGATGCTCAGCTCCACTAAACTGATTTGCGCAATACTAAGCAACTCAGTGCTGTTTTATTACACTATGACTTGTAAGAGTTGGAAAGCAGCCTATATTAAGGGCAATAGGTAGGAATTCACAGAACTCATTGGAGTCCATAGTAAACAGTTAATATGCCAGGTGGTATTGGTGAGGAAGCATATTTTTGAGCACAGAGGTGGGGTGTGCAGGAATCCAGAGTGTTTGTTTGACTCCTGCTCCAAAACTATGAATCCTGGCTGTTGCAGGGCAATTACCAGGGATCAGAATGTAAAGCTGAAGCCTGTGATTGGTTGGCCAGGGATCTCACCAGTGCTACTGGTATCCCCCGCACTGATGAGCAGTGTCATCACCACTATGATGGACACCTGGGTCCAAGAGGCTAGGGCTGGGCATGCCCCACAGATATGTAAGTATGTTTGTTACTTCTTTATTAAAATACAAGCTGAATCCATGCAAAACTGGTATGCTTAATGATTTGCTTCTCTTCCAACAGCTGCAGCTGAACAGGCTCACAATTTTCAGTCTCACGCAAGGTGCCTGGCCAGGATGCACTGTGAGTGTGGTAAGTATAGATAATGTCTGATAACTGTAGTGGAATAAACACTAAACAATACCAATAACAATAAACAATAAGGTTTAAAGCAGGATTGTGGTTTGATAGGTAATGTGTGCAAATAACTGCATTAGGGATGTATTCACTATGTGTGTGTTCTAATGTAACTCCAGTCAACTGTAAAAAAGAAATTAATAAAGAATGCAGAGGTAATTTCCTGATAAATGTATTACACAACCTACAGTATGGTTCAGGATTGTCTTTTGCCCACTTTGAGTCAAATAATGCTTTCTATTCCTCCCACTCCAGAAACAACATATATGGGCAAGGTAGCCCACATTCTGGACAGATATCATGTGTATAATTCACATATTCTAAGGAACAATAACAATAAAGTTTAAAGCAGGATTGTGGTTTGATGAGTAATGTATTCACTGCATGTGTGTTCTAATGTCACTCCAGCCAACTGTAAAAATGAAATGAAGAAACAATGCAAAAGTAATTGCCTGATAAATGTATTGCACAACCTACAGTATGGTTCAGGGCTGTCTTCAGCCCACTTTGAGTCTAATGACGCTCTCTATTCTGCCCACTCCAGAAACAAAGTATATGGGTAAGGTAGCCCACATTCTGGGCAGATATCGTGTGTATAAGTGACATATTTGAAGGAAAAATAACAATAAAGTTTAAAGCAGGATTGTGCTTTGATAAGTAATTTGTTCAAATAACTGCAGTAGGGCTATATTTATTTTGCCGTTTTTAATTTCTCCAACTCTTTTGGGTTTCTAATACCATGACGGGAATGGACCCCATTCCTAAGTCAAAGTATGATTAAAGTTCATGAAATTAGTATTGTTTCACTCTTTGCCAGCCAAATTCTAATGCGACTGCAGTAAATTGTTACATTAAGTACACATGTCTGTTGGACTCACAGCTTTTGGATTATACTCCCATGCCAGCCAACTAAGACATGAACGGCTGTCTAATCTACTTAATGTACACAGACATACCTCTCAGCTGTCATGAGTAATGTAATGACAACTGTCTAATCTGTCTGGTTAGCAGATAAATGATTACCCAGAATGTAATGTCTTTGCAAATCTGTTTACAGAACATCTTGGTAGTAATATACAAACACAGCATGTGAAAAGGTTCCGTGTAGTTGTGTACCTGCATTTGTTAGTGCTTGGCCCATACTGTCCCATGCTAATAGCTTGAGAGGTATGTATGTGCAACATCATCTACAGAAGAATTGGAGTCACTGCACTCACAACTAACACTGCACACCTGTAGAAGTATGTATTAGTAGTCTGTACAGTAATATCATCTGCAAATTCACTGATGGTATGTTTTTCTCTCTCTCCCCACCCCTTATCTTCTTTAATTTTTTAATGTTATTTATTATTATGATTTAATATTAATATATTCTGTTAAACTAACTGTTATGTTGGCCTTATGTATTATTTCATACTGGTTTGCTGTTAACATATTTACAGTCATGTTATTTATTGTTGTGTTCCACATAATATACCTTAATATGTATTTGGATTAATCAGTATTATGTTCCATTATGTTAATACTAACATTGGTTTGGTTATTACTAATCTTAACTTATCTTTATATCTAATTTACTACAGCATGACAAGTTCCAAGTGATCCATCTACCTTGGCTCCTCTGGCCATGGCACTGGGGCCCAGTACATCTGGGCCACAGCCTGGTGGTGCCCCCTCTGATGCCACTGCACTACCTGTGACATCAACTAGTTCTGCCTCAAGGGCTGGGGCTGGGTCCCCCTCTCAGAGCGGTGGTGGAGGGAGTGATTTTGTCACCCATGATGAACTTTCATGATTGGTGCCTAGGATGCTCTTCCGAACTTTCGGATGTCACCTGCATCATATGGAGGAGCATGCTCACCACCATGGTGGGGCAGCCTTGCCCCAGCCTTGCCTTGGATGTCAGCCTCCACCACTGCCACCACAAGGGGAGTGAAGGAGCAGTGCCAACCATCACATGGGCGAGAATTTGAGTCATACTGCTACCTTGTTGAGGCACCTGTGACTGGGATTCCACATCACCCTCCCCATCCAAGGTGTTCACCCCACTCTTGCCCTACATACAAACCCTGTCTGTTGTCTTGTCTGTCTTGTCTGTCTGCAAAAGCTTCTTCACCTTCCCAGCTTTCTTCACCCACACGTACTATGTCCCTTCCCCAACATTCCACTCTCACCTTACAAAAAAAACCTGGGTTCCCGTCCCCCCTCCAAAAAATATTGTCCCATACATAGCTCTCCATTTTGCACTCATGTCCACTGCACACACATAATTTAATTCAATTGGCTTGACAAAGCAGTTATGTTGTCCTCACCCCTCTCTCTGGGAGTGACAGTCCAAATTCATCTACAAATTCTGTCAAAGTGCACAGTTGTTACTGTACAATAAATGGGTAGCTATGGTTCTTTCCTACACCCTTCTTGCACATACCTACCTGCCTTTCACTATGTTTCCCCCCAACTTGCACCCCATTTCTCCACTGTCCTATCTCTCCATTTTTCTTTTCTTTAAAGATTTTTTGCACGATGCGGCACAGCACAGTGCATTGCACAGCATTGCTAAGCTCAGCTAAATGGGGATATATTGATATATGTGTTTGAAATGATTATAAACGATTATAAACATGTACAAATATGTGTCCTATTTCAAACCCAAGACGATTCCACCTGCAGACCAGTGCATTAACATTCCACATCACACAACTGTTAATAAAAACAAGTGGTTTAAGCAAAACATAGCAATTGCAAGTTACCATCATTAAGTGTGTTTAAGCACAGTTGCGCATTATACCACGCCACACAAACTTGCTGAAAGAGTGATGGAAAACTGAGAGTGTAACTTGGAGTCTGGTACAGGACTATACCACTAGAAAGCCAGACACAGAATAGTGGATGTAAGTGAGGCCTCTAATAGCAAGTAAATGTGCACTTTTATCTGCAACCTTTAGAACTACACTTGCTAAAACATTAATGACAAAATACATTTTCATCTGGAACACTGGTGGAGAAATACATCCCTATAAAGCCAGACACATAATAATGGATGTAATGGAGGTATGTCACAGCCTGTATGTGTGCACTTATATCTTGACAAATACACATGATGTAACACTGACTCAGAAGCTCAGTCTGTTAAATGCTTTTCAAACAGTAATTTTTGCCACACATGGTACTGGGTTCAAATACAGTGGTGTGTAGTGTTTAAATTACATTATTGTAAAGCCATCAATGAATGACTGAGTCACCCACTCTTTTTCCACACAATGCATTTCAAATGCAATATCTGCTTTTCAGTGATGGAAGTCAAAGGCCTGCAGACAGGAACACAGTCGACATATCCCTATAGCAACATTATAAAGTACATAAAGTGTCAGGTCATGCATTAATATGCATTCACAGAGGATTTTAACTTAGATAATGCAAATGAGGCCCACTAATATCAGAGTGCAGCACACAATAATTTCAGAATGATATTACAGATTAGCACAGCTGCACAACTAACATACGCATATGGAGGTCCTGCTAGCAACAAGGAATGCCAGTGCCAGCACACACTTTCCAAATGACTACCATAATGTAACACACAGCCTGGCAGTTGCCCAAATAGTTGACATAATGGTATATTTACCCTATGTTGCTCAAGGACACAACAAACATGTTGCCTATTACTCTGTTAATAATACCATTGGGTAACATACTTACCTTACGTACATGCCTTAATTTTCAGTGGAATGGGTACACTCAGTCTGGCTCTGCCTCTACAACAAGGCTGCCACAGCTCCCACAGTTAATCTTACAGCTTATTGTCCTCCAAAGTGTTCACACTCTCTGCTTATGTCTATTACCTGCAGCAGCAGCTGCAGCCTGTAGCACACATCTGTTTGTAAAAGTATATGCTGCAGACATACTCGCTTCGATGATGTGGTATCTTGACCTCAGTGATTTCCAGCACAACATATCAGAAAGGGCTTCTAATCTACACGAAGGCCTTATTTTTTGTTTATTGGTTGCATGTCATTGGCTGATTATACTGCAAATCACCTGTGTTGGCTGCAATTAGCATTTCAGAACCACAGATTTGTTAAGAGCCAATCACCTGAGAACCATGTTAAAAAGGCAAACTGCAAACTAGTAGAACCATTCTGTATGAGACTTTCTTCACACAGTAAACACATTGCAAAAGAATTTATATATCTGCATGTATCAAGAGAGGAGTATTGTCCTCCATCAGGTATGTAAGCTTTTTGTTTACAACATGATGGCATATGTGTGAATAAACTTAGGGGGAATGGGGATTACAGCATTAAGCCTTTCTTAGAACTGCAATGATGTCATTGATCTCCAGATTTGTTACACCTACAGAGGACGTACAGTACATTAATGATGGAATGTTTTTTGTCAATGTGGCACACTGGTCTCATGGGAATGCCTCTTTATAGTGGCTGTAATAGCATAATGCTATTTGTTTGGCACTGTTGTTTTGGCATATTATCAGGGGGGTTGCCCCTAGGGAACACATTACAATAGACTCCAGTGTTGGGTGTGTGATCATACAGCAGTATATGTCATGGCAGAAACAGGAATTGCTGACTATTGCTAGTATAGTAGTTGTATCCACATCCTTAATATGTTTACACACTGTGGAATATCACATGTGTGATCAAGCAGTGTATACTGCCAGCCATTCTGTTCTTGCTGTATTTCTACATAGAGCACTCTCACGTATGTGATCCTGACATGTGTTCCCATTTTGTTGTTTTTAAGGAAACCTGTATGCAACATGCCATGCTCTTTTTATGTATGCCAAGAACGATATAATCCTGGAAGGGCTCCATCAACACCATGAACTCTTACTGTCCAGGGGAAGGCAAAACAGGGATTAGAGGGCAGCATTGTGGGATGACTTTGTCCATGATGTTAATGCTATAGGTCATGAGAGCAGGACATATGACACCGACACTGTGTGACAGATATGATAAATGCTGCACGCAGAAGAGCAGCGGATGTAGCTAGGGATTGTGATGTCACTGGTGGAGGGCCTGCAGCACAACAACCACTCTCAGCCACTGAAGAATTCCTGGCAAACCTAGGAACACACAACAGCTTCCAGGCAATCATTACACCATACATCGTGGATGTGGGTTCCACAGTTTCCATGCCAGAGGAGTGTCCAGGTAGGCTTAGTTTGATCAGCATTGGAATACTGTAGCATTCAGTGTGTCAGGGTGTACATATTTTTACATGGGTGTTGGGAGTTTGTTTTGGGGGGGAGGAGTTTAACTGCAGTTTGAATCTCATGCTCAGTTTTTGACCAACACAACAATTAACAAAGTAGCTACTGTAAATGTGAGATATATGAATGTATTACCCTGTTATAGTGCAACATGCTATGGTGTTTACATTACTTCTCCTTCAACTTTTTACAGGTCCATCAGGAATTGGACAAGGATGTGCACAACACTGTTTTGTTACAGATGTAGATTTACTGGAGTGTATTCCATAAAGTGTCATCCCAGGCCTGCTGGCTGAATTGTTGTACTGTCAGCATGATTGTCAACTACACAGATATTTTCTGACTGTACACACTTTAGGGTCATACCTATGCCTTGTAAGTATGACCATATTGATAGATGTGACAGTATTGTCAGGACATTACAGATTGCCATATGTGTCAACTATGCAGAGTCTTCACAAATATCAACAGTGTACCTCATTGTTGCTGATGCAATTGCTGCTTAAAGAGCTTTTATTTACAAGTAACTACAGATTTTTGTGGGAAAAATAATGTCCTTATGTCCTACTATATGAGGTTGGGGTTTAAACAGTTCTGTAATAGTGACAACAGTGTATACAGCTTTACATATATTGCAACATAGTACTTCAGAGCATAACAGTGCAGGTATTAATGTACTGCTTTCTCTTTTTTATCACAGGTGACAGAGGGTGGTGGTCTCTGTCCCCTACACGACCTGATGTCAGTGTCTCTTCAGACTCTGATGATGATGGTGGCCAAAGTGAAGCACAGGTGGAGGTTTCAGGGGCTGAATTTGTGCCAGAGGTTTACATCCTTCTTCTGACCTCATTATCACTTCACATAGTCAATAAGCCTACACATACCCAGTCTCCGGAGAGCAAAAATATTGGAGAGTCAGAGGGTGGGGGCATTGAACAGGAGAGTGTGTCAACTATGGTTGCAGTGAGTATCAATAATGGCCATAGCCAAAGAGCTGGTGAGGTTCCACACAGGCAGATTGATAGAGGTGCTCATAGGAGGCCTGCTGTCCTTCCACCACCTGTTGCAGCTATGTCATCACAGGTCACTTGGCGCATGTTTTGGGCCATCATGGAGACACAAGCACATTACAAAAGGAACTCCAGATGAATGCTCAGGGTTATAGATTCAGCACAGTCTGACATCTATGACTGCTTCCACTGCATTGCTGATACTGTGGATCAGCTTACTGATGCAGTGGAAAGACGTTGGTCTGAGACAGATTGCAGAATATCTGTCTTGGAACACACATTGTCTGTGATGGAATGTCTCATTGGAGTTGAGCATTGGACTTGTGGACATAGGACAGCAACCACGTGGCCATCCATACTCATGATCCTATAGTGGCAGTACATCCAGCACTCCAGAGGGGAGTGTGCTGTCCTGCCCAAGATGTGGCAGGCCATGAACTCATGGTCCTGGGCATTCCTGTGGAGGATATGGTCCCAGCAGACAGCAGTAACTGTCAGGTACTAGCACCGCTTCTAACCTTGGGCATGGAGGTGCCAGTGCGACTCCTGGCAGAGTTAGTTCCTCTGTTCGGGGGAAGAGACAGTGAACTGTTAGCTCTACCATGCATGGTTTAAAGCTGTCCAACATACACACATGTGGGGCTTGCACTGAGCTTGTTTGTGTTCATGCACACACTCATATACCACTGTCAAAATCAGGTCACCTACAGACACACATTGCACACTTCCATGGTCCATCTTGCCTGCTAACCTTCCTGACTCACACACATGCTGTCAACCTTTTGGGTGAGTGGCTCCTGCACCCCCACATGACATGCTGTGGAAGTGATGATACCTGTGCCACATCCCTGTCATCCTCATCATTGATGCAGGGAAATTAAGCTATGTGTCTGATGCACAGGGTGACTGTATAAATTAATATTTAATTGGGTAATCCATTGTTGCATTTGCCATGCCACTTGTATTGGCCACTGACAGATATTGTATGCTAACATTTGTAATGAATAAGCCACATACTTTTGTGTATTTTATGTTGTATGATGTTGTAATGGCTGTATACTTACACAATGAAAGGGGTGTCATGGACCTGTTTATATTTCAGTTTTAGGAGTCTGTGGGGGACATTTGTGGATACACAGCAGCAATAAACCCATAAATGTCACAACACAGGATGGAATGTCAGCACAGAAGAAATATGTCTTCAGAAAGGTACAGCAATATAGATGCATGGCTCTGTAGGTGCATATGTGTAGAACAGGATAACAAGGACAATGGCGTCATTCAGCCTACTCATGCATCCCTAATCTCTGAAAAAGTCTGATGCCCTTGATAAGTGTCACCAGGGTTTTGGGAGCTAACACATCTACAAGCTGTGATGATGGAGATGACCCATCTACAAATTTCCTGTGTCCATTACAGACATTTGTTCTACATCAGTTATGATTGCCTTGCTCCACATCCCATTGTGTAACCTGCGCATGATTTGTGTTACAATGGAAGTGTGCTTCACATGCATGGGGAGCCTGTTACATATAGAGCGTAGTGTCTGGGTTACATACCTGTTTCTCCAGCATGAACTATTTATACCACATTGAAGGTGCAGGTATGCAGAACAGGTAATACATGTGTTAGTCCTGTCTTGGATAAGTGGGAGGTACACAGTGGGATCTGACACCTCCCAGTATGGCAGCCATACACATCCCCTTCAAAGCATGTAGGAGACAAACTACACATGTATGGCCTTGACATGGTCTGCATAGGACATGTTATCTACAATATGTATTGGTTTACCGTGGAACCTGTGTGGTTGCTACATTTGTAAGATATGCCCGTGCAGTGACATAGCAAAGGTGCCATTGCACTCAATGAAAGGTGTGATGAGTGCCAAATACAGTATAACAATGAGAGTCTGGCATTTACATGCTATACATTTCTGTATAGGTTGTACAAAATTGAATGGATTCCCATATCTTACCAACCAGTGAAAGTCAAAGGTTACATTACTCATGTTCATAAGTCCCTGAGTAATGGCTCAACTGTGTGTGGTGTACAGGCCCTACTATATTTTCCAGGGGTGGATGACTTCCATAAGGATAGTATTGCACAGTTCTTGGCATTTACTATTTGTCAGTGGCTCTGACAACAACTGAATGTGTGTCTCGGACTACCCTGGATACATGTTGGTTCTGTGTGGGATTCAGTGACAGCTGCTAATTTGCAATCACCTGCTAATGTAGTCAGTCAGAGGTCACTGACAGTGCCCACAACTGCAGAGAAGGGAATAGCTAGAATGGGTACTCATTAATGATGTCTTAGGGAAGTCCACTGGTGACTGACATCATTGTAGTGTTGGACTACCCAGTGCTCTCTTCCTAGATTATGGCTATCAGACACTTGGCTATCCACCAGCTGACATACTACTTTGTAAATAACCTACACAGTTTTCAGCAATGACTGATGGCCTAATATTGTCAAACACCTTGTCGGGACATGGTAGGTGGAGTGAGTCATATTCCCCTCATCCATTGGATAGTTTAACACTCGATGAGGTCCACCTTTTAGGGTAGGCATTATCTGCCTTGAGCAAAACAAACTGTGTTTAGTCCATTGTCAGTAGGAGTACAACATTGTTACTGATCGTTTCCATGATAACTCCTTTCATGGCTTTACAGATCAGATGACTGAGAGATCTGGGGACACTGCTTGACACTGCATGCTAGTTGTCCTCTGTGCAACTAAGTATTGCAGTTACTTCCATCATGTTCCAAGAAAATAGTCATCCAAGGTGTCTGTACAGAGCACAGACAAACAATAGAGGGAAGGGTAATATGTATACCCTGTGAAGGTAAGGCGGGAGGTTTTACACAGCTATTCTGCAGTTGGGCACTACTCAAGTGGTGTGTACTGAAAGGACACAATTACCTTGTGAAGAATGTGGAAAGCAGTGGAGTCCCCTGAATTGCTGGTGCCTGGCTACTACAAATGCTGGTCTCACCATAACCACTTTTTCCTGGCATACCATGCTCCAATACTTTTTCTGTCATCATACACAAAATGTTTCTATGAAGCTCATGATGAAAAGCAGGACACAGCATGTTTATTCATCCACATGGTTGTCCCAAATCATGAAAGGTTCTGTAGGCTTCACTTAGCCTCCTCCAGGTAGATGCCTTGATTAGCATCCTGAGCAATCAGTTGGCTTTTGCATGTATTATGCCTTCTGTAACAGGGTTGGCAGTATGTCACAAGGGAACTGACCAGATGGTGATTAGGAACACAACTGCAGTGTCACAATATAATGTGCAATGTCTGTTGGGTTTACCTCTGAAACGTGGAAACGCAACTTGTCGAAAGACAGTTGTGCAGAAGTACGTTTTCAAGTTTACAGTTAGCTGAAAAAAAAAATGCATCGAATATGCAATGAGTGAATGCACATTGACACTACCTCATTGCAGATTTGGCATTGTGGGTGCGGAGTGCACTATAGTGAGGATAAGAAAATGGATCCCTTCCCCACTGTAGTGTGACCTCGGTGTTAGAATATTAAAGTAGGGGGTGTGTGGGGGGTGCAGAGGGGCTTGCCCTCCTGCATTATATTGTGTGGTCAACATCTGAGTTCGAAACTCAGCGAATCTGCTGTTCGATTTGCTGAGTTTCAAACTTCAGAGATGTTCGACAATCCGGATTCGACTTTTCGGTTCACCCAACTGGCTGCTCGAAAAGCTGATTTTCAATGTTTCAAAGATAAACCGTCTGTTGATATAGATGTCCAAGCTTGCTGAAACATGCAGCACAGCAGAGGTGATCCACGTTAGGTGACCATTTCACAGCAATTCATGGATCCCACCCTTCAACAGATTAATGATGGATATCTGTATAACATGGCTCTGAGGCCTACTGCAGAGGACTGGCCACCTTTAGCCAAAGTGTGTCCACCTGCCACGTGTCCTAGGTATGGCATACTGTACAGTTATGTACCCAGAACACATGTCTGTGTTCCCACATCATGTCACACAACAACCAGTTTTCTGTCTGGTTGCTTGATAGGCATTGTACGTTTGCAAGGCCAAAATAATGTCAGCAAAGTGGTGCAAGTCCTCTGTGCATGCATGGACATCAACATCATCACTGCTAGGAGTGCATACAAACACTGGGTTTCAGGCTGTCAACCTCAAGGGTGTGGCAGCATGACTGTAACTTTGCTAGACTTGCACATTGTCCCATTTGTAGGTATGGTATTGCGACCAAGCCTAATAACAGGATTATGGTCAATCTAAGTGCCACATGGCTGGCAAAGCATTGTATGGCACACTGTCAGGTGCTGTGTTACCTTAGGGGACCTACATAAAGGTGACATGTTACATTTGACTATCTGTCATGACACTGCCTAATGATGGTGTGCTGTGATGTACAAATAAGCATGACTGTATTGCTAATGACACTATCAATGACTGCTGGTGAGATGTGGAAAGTTTTACCACCCCTCTACTCCTATGCCACGCAAACACAATGTGTGACAGATGTGACTTTATTTCAAACTTTGATTCCATGGTGTCTCAAGTGACAGTCAGTACATATGGCAATGAGCATTTTACTGACATGCATAGCTCACTTCCTGCTCCACCCAGACCCACATCACGCACACTTGTATGTGTGGAGCTCCTTACCAGACACATTCCAAAACAATAGACACCTCAGAAAACTGCATGCAAGCTCAGTACACATAATCATACCTCTGGAGAGCACAGTACACATAATAGTTCATGCACCATTCACCAAACATCCGAGGCAAAACACAAAATCAAACCTATTATTCATAGGTGATTACATTGTGAGACATATTGATGTCCGTGTCACCAGGCTACATATGTGAAAGGTCACAGTTAGCTGTCTGTGGGTTGACATAATACACCATACCACACATTGCCGCAACTCAAGGAATATCAGGTAACATAATGATGACATCATAGTTCCTGCAAATGTGTACGACTAGTGACATACATCACAGGACTGTATACAGACACATGACTGAGCTTAGACACTCTGTGTTTCTCGTGGGTATACCCATAGCTTTCAGCTGCCATTGACTCTCACCTAGGATGATGGATGTCAATAATTGCCTTAGGATGTGGTGTCATTGTAAGGGGATCCACCACATGTCCACTTGAGATGACTTACTGAACAGACGTCAATGCTTTGCCAGAGATGGTCTTCATCTCTTACCCCTGTGATGTTGAGTACTGACCAAGGCTGCTGACATCCCCACAGTGCGTCTTATAGGCACTGTGCAGAGAGAAAACTTTTCAATGAGAATGCCATTATCATACAACATCATAGTTATGCTGCTACAGGCTGGGTATAGCAATACTGGACCCCACTCTGTGGAAGGTGTCCCCACCTTGGAATATGCAGACATTTGTGCAGTCAAAGACACCTGGTTCCATGCTGTAGACAGCATCACAGCTTACCAGACTACAAGTCCTTCCACATGTTCAGACCACATACTGACAGTGTGCAAGGTAATGCAGGTGGTGTATACATATTCATTAAGGATAGATACATATCCATATTTGGTGAAACACTGATTTCCCAGAGACATTGCAGGTGCTATTCACTGCTGGAAGGGCACCTAATCAAGCCATTGCCAGCTACAGAAGAAGCCCCATGAATCCAGACACATATTGTGCTTATTTGAATGTACTTGTGTCTATCACGATATATGAGTACACCATGGTTTGGGATGACATTTAGTAACCACCAACTGTGTTGGTTAGTCATGTTGAAGCTCACTTGTCCAAAGGTAAGTCCACATCCTTAACTACAATGCCCTGGACCAGTGGCATGACATTCCCACAAGGGGAGGCAATGCAGTGCATCATATGTTTGCCAATACAGGTGACCACTTTGAGGTCCTCCCTGGTGAGATCTGACCACAGATTAGTCTCATTAAAACTAAGTATCAGACCTAACCCTCCCTTGCATTAAATACAGAAATATACTTCAACAAAGCAGCTGATTACTTCCTATGGGATGGTTTACATAGCTTGACTGTACCTCCGCCCTCAGATAGGACAGGCATATATGCAGAGCCCCACACCCATGCTTACTGTAAGCAGCAGTACAACTGCATAGACTCGGCTGTACTTGACAGGAGGAAAACAAGCCCCTCATGGCACAGCAAACCTGCCTGGTGGACAACTGCCATTAGGAGGCTGTACAATAAGAGGTGGACATTACTGTGTGACAGTTGGGGTGAGGGTGCCCCCCTAAAATGGAGGCATACCCTCCACAGCTAAAACAAGCACATAGTGTTGTTGTGATGTTGTGCAGAAACAATATGTGACAAAATTAGCCTCCCCCACAAAGCAGAACCATAACGCACAGTGTAGTTACATGTGTAACCTCAGAGGAAAGGCCCAGATTATCGTGAACTCATACTTAATGATACCGCATAGAATGGGTCTATACTCATAGCTAAACTGTTGTCCCACAGGCTCTGCATCAACTTCACTCCCCTGTCACCACCATGTGGCACATGACATTCCTACAACCTGTCCCATACCTTCTATATCTACAGAGCAGGTCATAACTGGCCTCTCTATGTGGGATACACAGCATCTATTGAACATGCTACCATCCCAGGCTGTGTCCTACATGGGATCCAACAAGGATTATTAAAACCATTGGAAACCCCTTGCAGTCATACTGTAACCACTGGCTGCATCTAAGCTAACTTGTCAATGGCAACTGTTATCTCCTTGCACAGAGGTGGTTTATCACTGACCACTGGAATTATAGACCTATTTGCCTGAGTAGCCACATCTGTATGCCCATGGAACAAATCATTATAGAGCTAATCAGCAAACATATATGTAATCTACAAACAGTTGACCATACACAGTTTGGATTTCTGGCAGGACGATTATGGCTGTTAAACCTGGTGGACATGTCTGAGGCAGTCACCAAGGACCTGGATGAGGGGACTTCAGGGCATACAACCCCCTGGACTTATCTAAGCTGTGTGACTCTATTCCTCACTCAGACATCATTGACAAAAGCACCCATTTGGCAATCCATGGTAATATGTTTATAGGGGTCACTAAGTGGCTCACTGATGGAATACATACTCAAAATAGGGGAATCCACCTCCAATAGCTGATCTTTAAGTAGCAGTGTTCAACAGAGCTTAGTCCTGGGTCCTCTACTGCTTGAAATCCATTTAACCACAATACAAGCAAAAACTGAATGTCTGTGGCTTACAACATTGGCTGATGCCTGCAAACTGTGAGTGGTCATAGAATCGGTGAGTTATGTCACTATCCTACAAGAGGGTATTGATGAATAAATCCCTGTTGACATACTAATGGCCATAAACTCCATGGAAATATATATGTAGTATAATTTCCATCAGTAACACCTATATTCCTGATAAGTAGCACATCAAGTCGCAGCATGTGATGTACGTACTCAGGGGTGAAAGACCTGGGCACACAGGCCTGGCCAAACAGGTTTACACCTAATGTACCTGAGATCACCATATTGGGAATTATATGTCATAACTGAAGGCACAGTCACCTGAAATTGACATACGGATAACCTCCATGTACTCTTCCCTCAGCATGCCAATATATGAGTGCAATGGCCATTTGGTAATGTACCTTTCTAAGCACTACTGGCAATTGCACACAACACAATAGTCCCTCACATGGGAACTTCACATCTTCAGTATCTGTCCAAGCTGCTTCATCTGACACCAGTGATCATTGTAGCCTGTGGCATACAGACTACCCAGAGGTGATCTCTGCCTTGCATATGGGGCAATGTGTGACCCTGCTTGATTGGAAATGCTGCATATCTGTAGGTGGCATGGTACACGGATAACTCACTGTAAGAACATTAACCTGGTATGTGCCATTACTAATACATGCTGGTGGGAGAGATCTGTCCACCAGACTTTAATACACCTTTGAAATAGAATCCTGCTTAATGGTAAACAGAGCACCTCATTGGGCTTTGTCACATGCCATCTCTGTGATTGGTTGGGTGACTGTCATTTCACCACAGGGCTTCTGCCTATGTCCTCCATGGACAGGGGCAATATGTGTTGATTGTGTAAATAAGGCTAAAAATGTGGCTAGGATTGTGAGGGCTGTAGGGCCATTAGGGTACTAAAGTTCAAAGATCCTATGATTCCATAAGCTGATACAAAATACTCTAACAACCATACACACAACATTGAGGGTAGCACCACTTCCAATTAATGTTTACAGGACAAGGCACAGCATACACACACTTCAAGTTGGCTGCAAGTAGATTAGAACACTTACCTATCTAATGGTACACGCTACAGATCACAGTACGTGGTGCACACACTACACCTCAAGTCTGCTATTACTATCTCTTTAGGACCTCTTATGCTTGATGATATCAACAGGCCTTGTTGTGGTCAGGCATTTGGAGCCCCACATCACCTGCTACAACCAAAATACTGCAAAACCCTACCTCTTTTTAAGTTGAGGTGATCATATTTATGTCGTACAGACGCACATAGTGAGTGGCCTGGAATGAGATGAAAACTCCTTCTTATCTAGTCTAACACACTAGAGACCACTGTACTTATTGCATGTGCCACTGCTTAAGTCAATTTTATGCGTGACTGCAGGCAAACTATGTGTGGATTACATAAACTAGGCTTGCGGTGCACAGCGTCTGTGGCCTGCAGAGTTATATTGCTTCGTACTGTTATCACCATCTGGTAGCCTTTGGGTTCTTATGCTGGTTTCAATGTGTAAATAAATTAAATGTTTTAGATATACATATGATAAAAACTGCTTACAATATTCCAACACAGGACTGTTAACCTTACAAAGCATTCTAATGTACACTCAAGATTTATGCAGATTAATTAACAATTCCTCATTTAAAGATATTGCAAATCTAGTAATTTTTCTGTACGAATTTAAATATAATAGTTGTGAAAAGAAAAATTCCATTTCAAATCTATATAAAGAGTTAATAACATATAAAACAATTCCCAAACCATCATACTGGCAGTTCTTAACAAAAGGTAAGTCATTGCAGTTAACAGAAGAAATTAAAACTAACATCTTACTATCAGTTAATTACACCTCTAACACACAGTACTGGAAAATATTTAACTGGAAATACTTACATAGAGCATTTTTAACACCAGATAGAATTAAAAAGATCAGCACTACTACAAATGGGTTTTGCTGGAGGTGTGAAAAGTCAAATAAAGCAGACTGGATTCATAATTTTTATGAATGCAATAAAATTAAATCATATTGGAATGGAATCAATCATTTTTTACAAGCTTTATTTAATGAATCCTTTACCTTAATTCAAGTATTGATTATACTAAATGTAAATGAAGGTCCCTACCTGACAAAGATAAATATGTATTTGTTATGGACAATACTTGCTATATCTAGAAATAAACCAGAAGGGTGGAATCAAATATACCCCCGACCTTGGAAGAATTCTACACTTTACTGAAGACAAATGCATCAATCTTGGAAGAAAGTTATATCTTTGTTGGACACTCTGCAATAATCAATATTGCATCTCATAGGTTCATAGGTTCATAGGTAGGTACTAGGCTATTGGCCCTAGGGCCTATACAAGCCTAGCCAAAAAGGTACCTTGGCTTTCGCCACTCAAGAAAATTATTTTCCAGTGCCCCTGTTAAGCAGAACCACAGAAGTGATCCCCGGGGTGAATTTCCTATTACCCATCCAATCAGGATGGGTATCTCTGATAACTGATCTGTTAATTCTATATTTAATAACATACAGTGTATATAACTGAAAGTCAGGCTATTGTAAATATTATGTATAGTTGTTTAAAATGATATTTAAAAATATGTAAATGTTATTTTAATTGAAAATAAAAAAAATATTTGAGAAAAAAAAACATATGGTAGCCTAGCAGTCAGATAACTGTTATTTATTCTAGCTATGTAGCTACAGTTACCATTTTGGCCACGTGTGGCTGTTTGCACTTGGATGGACAAGCCTGAGTGCAGGAACAATGTGCCCTGTCCATGCTGTATAGACAACATTATACATTACACCACCTGCTCACCTGTTGCTGTCTATGTGGTGACATCTGGCAGGCACAGGTATATGCAGAAAAGTACATTATGTACTGTTGAGCCATTACTTTGGATCCTTTAAGCAACATTATATATGTGTGATAGTGCAGCTTTACTCACCATTATTACGGTATGTAGGACAATAGAGACATCCACACATATATTTATGTATATAACAGGGATGTATATATAAATGTGGCTGTGTGTGTATGATTTATATATACATGTTATGTAGATATATGGGGAGAGACAGTGATGTACATATATATATATATATATATATATATATATATATATATATATATCTATGTATATCCATATATATATATATATATATATATATATATATATATATATATTAATATATATATATATGTAGTCTATATTAGATATTCAAACGCTTAAAAGTTCGAATCACTAAAGAACGAACTTTAGTGATTGAATGCTTAAAAGACCAAATATCTATAAAAAGAATATTTAAAAAAAAGAAAAAGTAAAGGGTTTAAGCAGGGGGCAAGCCAGCCTTCACCCCCCACTCTACTTAAATATACCAACTTCTAGATCGCACTACAGTGTAGGAAATGGGAAATTTTCCATTTCTGCACTGTAGCACACTGAAGTGCGATCTCGGAGTTGGTATATTTACATAGCAGATGGGGGCACAGTCTTTATATAGATATTTGAACTTTTAAGCATTTGATCACTAAAGTTCATTCTTTAGTGATTCGAACTTTTAAGCGTTTGAATATCTAATATATACCATATATATATATATATATATATATATATATATATATATATATATATATATATATAGCTGTCTATACAGACTGAGCAGAGTGGAGGAGAGGTGTTGACTACAACTCTGAGCTGAGATATATAAGTATCCTGTTTTTCTGGATTATTTATACTGAATATTGTTTCTAGCAATTTATATATAGCACTTTTTATTGCCTGCTGCATAGTTTTTTAGTGTATTTTACTGCTATTAACTAATCTGCATGGGTAACTGATTTGTTTGCAGTTAAAAGCATTCTGCAGAGTCTCATTGCTCCTTTATCTGTTTCAAAACTTTAATTTTTGTGGCTTTCTGTAGTGCTTACTGTCTGTAGGCTAATAGCATTAGTATTGTCCTAGTTCAGATTTGCTGGCTCTGGGCTTGTTTGTTTCTACAGTGATTGTTCAACACACATGAACAGGTCATCTTGAATTAGCAGAAGCCTTTCTTTACCTTGGCTAGATTGTGTTAATTGGCTGCTGGCTAGTGGGGGCTGGTTCTTTTGTGTTTTTGAAAAAATAAAAAAGTTGTCTAAGGTTGTATCTTCTGGTATTTAAGCCCTAACTTTGAGAGGATTTCTGTCTATACACACTGAGCAGAGTGGAGGAGAGGTGTTGACTACAACTCCGAGCTGAGATATATAAGTATCCTGTTTTTTTGGATTATTTATACTGATTATTGTTTCTAGCAATTTGTATATAGCACCTTTTATTGCCTGCTGCATAGTTTTTAGTGTATTTTACTGCTATTAACTAATCTGCATGGGTAACTGATTTGTTTGCAGTTAAAAGCATTCTGTAGAGTCTCATTGCTCCTTTATCTGTTTGAAAACTCTCATTTTGTGGCTTTCTGTAGTGCTTACTGTCTGTAGGCTAATAGCTTTAGTATTGTCCCCACCCGCCCTGTTGGTATCTTGCTGTTATACTTGGTGGCTTTGCAGTTGCCCTCCCTTACTGTAAATCTGATCTGGGACACTCCTCCCAGTCTAGTGTCATTAGCTCATTCTACCTGATAAAGAGAGAACATTTGATAATGCCTTCTGTTTCTCCTTTTTCCCTTTCAAAAAAAAATTGCCTGAATCTCCTTGTGTTCTGACTGTGCTTCTCAAACATTTTGGAAATATAGAGTATATTTTAGAGCAGTTATTATAACTGTAATTGCCTTAATATTGCTACAACTCAAGTGCTCTAGGTTGCACTGCATCTGAATTGTTTGCGTGTTTAGCTGCTTTTCTGTATATATAGACTTCTCTGTATATGTAGAATAGCTACTTATTCTGCTGTAGCCTCTTAAATAATTTTTCAGTTGTGCACTTGCCTTGCTTCATTTAAAAAGTTTTAAATTGCTAATTTTGTAGACTTTTAATTGCATTTACTGTTTAGGACTACACACTCAAGTGTGTTCGCCTTTTCTGTGTTTATTTACTGTATTATTGCATTGTTTAGCTTGTTTCAACAAAAAAAATACTATCTTGTTTGCTCATTTCCCACCTTTCCTAGCCAGTCCATATCCCAGGCTTTGCTTGTCTCAGGACTTTATTTTCTGAGTTCAGACCTATCCAGACCTTGTTGTGATAGAGGGACGTCCTACTGCTTACCACTGGGACTGGTGAGCGTTGTACTGCCTATCTAACGCTAGAGGAGTGGTTTCCAGTTCTGAAATTGTAATTTTATTAGCCTTTTTGTGCTGATTTCTATCCCTTTCAACTTTCTGGCTTAAAAACGCATGTGTTTGCACATTTTTGCATCATGCAGCACTGCGAGGCTACAGTTAAACTATTCCAGGTGCCAGAAAGTCTGCTTTTCAAATTTTCCCTTAGAACTAGCTGGTTTATCAGTAGTAGCACTAAAATCTGAACCCCTGTGACTAGCACTTGCTCTAGAACCTGCTGGAAAGCACTAGGAAGCCTGAAACTGATACAAACACTCAGCTCTCCTTGTCAATAAGGAGAAATTAATCATAGGCACTAAACAGCCTTTAATTGCAAAGTACCTTGCAAAGGTAAGGGAAAACAGATCTTAAACTTTACAAAAAAGCACCTAAACAGGCTTGTCCAAGGGTCAGCTTCTGGTGATTTCTCCTGTCCACCTGGTGAATCTGGGCATACTGGGGCAATGCTGCAACTGCCTCATGTACACAGACAATCCTCTCCTCTTACCACCCAACATTACAACCTGCAAGAGATGCACTTACATAGCCAAACTGGAAGCAAAGCTCTCTCTGGCCAAGATTGTGCTAGACAGTCAAGAGGAGAAGGTTAACACCTGCATTACACCTCAAGCAACTCATAGCCCTTCAAAACCCACACCATCAACACCCACACATAGCAACACTAAACCCACATATGTGGAGGCCCTTAACATTAACCTGCCCAAGCAACAAGGACCTCCGAAGCTGAAACGCAAACAAACACCAGTCACAACCAAAGTGACACTTAGCTCACAACCGCCAACAACAGCCCCTAATGTAAGACAATGTACCCAACACTTTAGTCATAGGTGACTCTGTAGTCAGGCACACTGATGTCCCACTCACCAGGCTGAACAAGGAGAAAATTACAGTCAGCTGCCTGTTGGGTGCCAGGATCCACCACATAACGCATGCACTCCAAGTCACTCCACAATAAGTACAAATACGACTCTGTCATTGTCCATGCTGGAGTGAATGATTTGAGACGTACCACCCTGGACTACATGAAAAGAGACATGGAAGAACTCTTGGATCATGTGACACAGGCAGGTATGACCCTAGCCCTGAGTAGCATCCTGCCTTCACCCAGAATGATACCACAGTATAAGGACAAAATGATTGACTTCAACAATTGGCTAAGCTTTTGGTGTCATTCAAAGGGGATCCAGTATTTGTCTGCCTGGGAAGACATGATCGACAAACCACGATGCTTTGCCAGAGATGGTCTGCACCTGTCACCCCTGGGATTCAGGTTACTGGCTAAAGCTCTTGCCACTCCTATAGTGTTTTTTTTAGGCAAGGTTCAAAGGATAAAACCACCACCGTAACAGATATAAGCATGCAAAATCTGAAGGTAATGCTACTCAATGCTAGAAGTCTAAACCTCGAAATGCACTATCTCGAGGCACTCCTAAAAATGGAGAACATCGATATCTGTGCAGTAACTGAGACCTGGTTCAAGGCTCCAGAGGGCACCCCTGCAATAACAGGCTACAATTCTTATCCCACTTTTCGGCCACAAAACCAAGACTGAAACACTAAAGGTGGAAGAGTGTCCATATTCACCAAGGAGATTCACACCTCCAGGCTAGTTGCTCAACACAGTGCATCTGAAATTCTCCAGGTGCAACTAACACTAGGTAAGATTGCAATCCAAATTGTAGCTTGCTACAGATCCCCCACCATGCTCCAAGATTCTCACTGCACCTTTCTAAACATACTGGAAAATATTAAGATACAACCAAACACCCTAATACTGGGTGATTTAAACTACCCTCCCATTAACTGGGAAAACTACTCTGGTACCAACTTCTTTTCCCAACGGTTCTTGGAATTCATAAATTCCATCGCCCTGGATCAACTAATTCATTGCCCCACCAGGGGCTCCAATATCCTAGACCTGGCCATTACCAACATGTGAGATAGATGCTCCACACCAGTGGTCACCCCCTCATTGGTCAGGTCTGACCATAAGCAAATCACCCTTGACATCCACATCCCAGCCCCAGTAAGGAAACTTCCTTAAAAAACATTTCCAAAGCCAACTTCATGCTACTGAAGTCAGAAGTGACAAACTTCATGACACCACGCAGACAGAATCTGGAAGTTCAATTGCAGAATCCTACACTAAGGCACTGTACGAGCACATCCACTCATGCATGAATCATGCCATCCCAAATAGAACCAAGATGCTCTTCTCCAAAAAAAGGAAGCCAATCTGGTGGTCCCCTGCTATAAACAAACTATACAACAGAAGGAAGAAACTGTTGCAGAAAAGAGGAAAATCCCAGGATGCAAAAAACTCCATCACCAGCCTCAGTAAAAAGCTGAGATCCCTCATAAAATCCTCAAAAGCTAGTTATGAAAATAAAATTGCCAAAGATTCCAAAGACAACCACAAGGCATTCTATCGTTATGTCAAGAATCTAAATGGCAATGCTCAGATCTGCTCTGAGCTATAACATAATGGCATTAACTATACTGATCCTAAGGATATTGCCAATATCCTGGCAGGTCAATTTAGTGCCAACTTCACCCCCCTCTCACCCCCTAAAGGGCCCATCTCATTACCAAAAGATGGCCAAATTCTGGTAATCACAGCCACACAGGTAAAAACGGCAATCTCCAAAGCTAAGAATACAGCATCCATGGGACCAGATGACATCCCAGGCTGTGTACTACATGAACTACAAAATGAACTGGCACCTCACCTAAGTGTCATGTTTAATCATAGCCTCATCTCAGGCTTTGTGCCCACTGAGTGGTGCACAGCTACAGTTATCCCGCTCCACAAGGGAAGATCTGCCTTGGATCCTGGGAACTACCGTCCCATCAGTCTGACAAGCCTGATCTGCAAGGGCATGGAACGCATTATCATGGAACTTATAAACAAACACATTGGCATCCTTCAAACACTGGACCCCACCCAGTTTGGGTTTGTGAAGGGCCGATCTTGTCTCCTGTATCTGATTGACTTCTTTGAATCAGTCTCCAGAGCTGTAGACAAGGGTAAGGCAGTCCACACAGCCTGTCTGGACCTTGCCAAGGCCTTCAACACCATCCCCCACTCTGGAATCATAGATAAAATTATTAAGATGGGCATAAATCCCTACATCACTTGATGGGTTGCCAACTGGCTTACTGACAGAACACAGACTGTAAAAGTAGCCGACTCCAAATCCAGCTCCAGACAAGTGACAAGTGGAGTACCTCAGAGTTCAGTCCTGGGACCACTCTTGTTTGGCATCTACTTCTGAAGTACAGGCCAACACTAAGGGACTCTGGCTAACAAAGTTCACAGATGACTGCAAACTGGGAGCCATTATTAAATCCCCAAATGATGTGGATATTCTACAAAAGGGCCTTACAGAAACATGAGCCTGGTGCCAGAGCCATGGGCTCAAGCTTAATACAAAGAAATGTATAGTTATCCCCTTTGGAAAAAAACATGTACCCATGAATTACCACATAGGTGGCAGGACACTAAACATCAAAAGTGTGATGAGAGACCTAGGGACACAGGTGGACAGTGGTCTCACTTTCGACAACCACATCACCACAACAGTCAGGAAATCCTTCTATCTGGCACACCTCATCACTAAGGGCTTTTCATCCAGAAAAAAGGATGTCATTGTTCCACTGTACTCATCCCTCATTAGACCCATTATAGAGTATAATGCCCCATTTGGTATGTACCTCACAAGACATCTGCAACATCTGGAAAGGCCACAGAAATACCTCACCAAAAGAATCACATGCCTAAAGCAGATGCCATATGCTGACCGTCTAAAAAAACTCCATCTATACTCTGTGGCATATCATCTACTCAGAGGTGATCTCTACTTAACATACAAGGCCATGTCAAACCATGAGCTGTTGGACATGCTCCACTTAAAGAAATCCCAATCCCTCAGAACCACACGCTCCAGGGATCTAAACCTTGTCATCACAATGAACAAAACATGCTGGAGGGATAGGTTCCTGACCCAGAGACTCCCCATACTCTGGAATAGACTGCCCATACATGTCAAGCAGAGCGCTTCATTGGCCCTCTTCAAAATGAACCTTGATGATTGGATGGGAGATAGGAAATTCACCCCGGGGATCATGTCAGTCACCTTGCTAGACAGGGGTCCAGAGAAGTAAATATTGTGGGAAGAAATATCCAGGGAATTGTTATAGCTAGGCTTGCATAGGCCCTAGGGCCGATAGCCTAGTACCAACCTATGAACCTATGAACCTATATATATATATATATATATATATATATATATATATATATATATTTATATATACATATAATATCACAGTCAAAGGAGGCAGCGGAACACAGCAGTAAAATTCAAGAATTTAATCCCAGAACAAACAGTAAAACAAACAGTAAGCGCTTTTGCAGCAGCAGCTGCTTCATCAGACAAATAAAGATCCAAACTGTAGTACTTTTAAAAAGCAAAGCAGCCAATTAGCATGCAAAAACAATTAGGAATTAACAAGAGCCCTTAAAGCCACACCAGAAAATGCAGCTCAAAGCTCATTGTATAAACACAAAAACATTTCATCCATAAAAACATATAAAGCATTTCATTCAACAGTCAAAAAATGCAGCTCAAAACGCATTATATAAACATGAAAACATTTAATTCATAAAAGCATATAGAACATTTCATTCATAAAAACATTATAAAAATACTGAACATAATTAATATCTATCTGGTTAATGGCCTGTTCATTAAAACTGGTTTAATAGAAAATTTATCATTGAGGCCTTTCCCCTTATTGGCTTTCATTCTAATAATCCCGTTCAATTCTTTGCTTTCTACCTTAGTTCTATGTGCCCCCCCCCCTTATACCCACATTGACTGTTTCAACAACCATAAACTTAAAATTGTGCTGCACACCTAGTAACACGATGTGCTTAGATAAAGCATTAGTCTCAGCTCTCCTGGAGATACCATATTGATGCTCCCTCATCCTGTCTCGTAGCCTGCGTGTTGTCATCCCAATGTAGAAACAGTAACAAACCGTGCAGTAGGCTAAATAAACTAGATTCACTGTGTTACAGTTAGCTCTGTCTCTGAAAAACATCTTTTTATGCATTTCTGGATGTTCAAATGCAGCACTACTGTCAATCAAATGACAGTAGTTACATGCCCGGCAAGGACATGTACCAATATTAAGCTGTGTATCAGTACTGGAGTTAAACTTTGGATAACAGCAATTTCTTAAGTGATCTCTTATTCTTATACATATAGCTCGGGGCTTCTCCTACTATTGATTCCACTCTCTCATTGGATCTAAGTATATCCCACTGTTTAGCATAGATGTCCTTCAACAATCTAATGTTGCTGGCATATGTAACTGGTACTCTCAGTTTACAGTTGGTCACTTTGTTTGCAAAATTGAGTGGGTGAAGAGAAATATGGCTTACCCTCCTGAGTTCTAGATGTATATGCTCGAGCTGTGACCGAGCTAATTTCTTTCTTATTATAACCCCTCTCAAGGAATCGCTGTTCCATATGTTTCAATTCACAAGAGAAGGAGGAGTCACCTGCTGTCAATCTGGATGTTCTTAACATCCGTGCTGTCACAACATTATTAAAAGGCCTCAGTTATAAATTTTCTATTAAACCAGTTTTAATGAATAGGCCATTAACCAGATAGATATTAATTATGTTCAGTATTTTTATAATGTTTTTATGAATGAAATGTTCTATATGCTTTTATGTATGAAATGTTTTCATGTTTATATAATGAGTTTTGAACTGCATTTTTTGGCTGTTGAATGATATGTTTTTATGAATGAAATGTTTTTGTGTTTATACAACGAGCTTTGAACTACATTTTTTGGTGTGGCTTTAAGGGCTCTTGTTAATTCCTAATTGTTTTTGCATGCTAATTGGCTGCTTTGCTGTTTAAAAGTACTACAGTTTGGATCTTTATTTGTCTGATGAAGCAGCTGCTGCTGCGAAAGCGCTTACTGTTTGTTCTACTGTTTGTTCTGGGATTAAATTCTTGAATTTTACTGCTGTGTTCTGCTGCCTCCTTTGACTGTGATATTGTATGATTTATTTTTTGGAGGACTGGTTTACCTACGCCATAGTCTTTGTTTTTTGTTGCCTTATACTGTGTTGGCTTTGGTGTAAGGACATGGCAGAAGGTTGTTGTCAACCACGGGATTCTTCCAACTCGTCTGAGCTGAATAGCGTGACTTTTACTGGCTGTAAGAACTTTTCATCTTTACTTGGGAGCTCTGAGAATCCCTTATTGGACATTATACCACCAGATAATGCACCTCCTACTCTGAATAACTGTGAGTATGATTAGGGTTACCACCCGTCCCACTTTGCGAGGGACAGTCCCTCTTTGGGCAGTTGTGTCCTGCAAGAAATTTGAAAAAAATGGCAAATGTCCTGAGATTTTAGGACACAAATATGTCCTATATTTTATGTGATAGTTGCATAAAACAGTTATTCTGTATCTGAAACACCTAAATGTTATAAGAAACAGAATAAGCAACTAAAATGCTACAAGAATAAGCCTTTATTTAGGCAAACAAGTGAAGTTCTGTCCTTTGTACTGGCCGTGGGTATATTTTGCCCTGCATAATCTGACGTGTGTACCAAAAATGTCCCACTTTGGGCATTTGAAAAGGTGGAAACCCTAAGTATGATTCAAATGCCCTGACCATCTGTAAAGCACAGCATAGTAATACCTCACATCCAAAAGATGTGGACACTTCTAGATTAGAACCATGAATGCCATAACACATTAACTTTCCTATCCCACTAAGCTGCACAAGATGTCTGAAAGTGAAGGGTCATTCATCACGCAATCAACAGCATAAATATGTACATTGTTATTCCTGTGTTAAGTAAGACGTAAAATGTATGATGAATTTCTGTGTAACTGCCCTGTGACTGCCTGGACTGCTGATTTACTACTGATGAGTTACTGTTATAGTAGTTATAAGGGAACATTACGGTGTTGGGGGTGGGGGGGACAACACCGCATGTTCTGCTGGGATACACAGTAGATCGAATATCATGTAACCCCACTGTGTAACATCTCCCTTGACTGATATAATGAATATTCCATGCATAAGGCCAAGTGAATATTAAAGCACACATGATAGTGGAATGGGTATCTGTAGTCCCATGTGGATGTTACTTCTGTCCAAATAGACCACTATATTTACTTGCATAAATGTAGCAGATCCATACATACCATACCATATCATACTAATCCTTACAAGTACTGTGTAGGTTAGAGACTTACCTTGCAAATGCAGAAGTTGACAAAACTGTAGTTCAGGTCTGACTCTGTCTGATGCAAGCAATACACAGCCAATGCATAGATAGGTACAGATTGTGTGGGTTGCCTTGCATCAAGTTAAATATATGTATGTTAGTAAGAGTAAGATTTCAGTCCCTAGGTCCCTAGGTTGTCAGTGAATGTGCTATGTGTTGTCTCTTAGCCAAAGCCAGGGTGTATTGAGCATGACTACATCTGTCTACAAGGACATCAGCAGGGGGTTCCTCCCTTGAGTCCTCCTGTGACTGTGGCTGTGGTGACCTAGATACTGGTTGGGGCTGTGTATCCTTTCCTTTTGCTGATACAGCTGCAGCTGTTTCCACAGGATCAGATTTTGTAGCATAGCACATACTGTGAACATATGTGCACATATGGCTGGAGAGTACTACAGGGCTCCACCAGATATATGTAGGTTCTTCCCCCCTCTCTGGGTGGTGCCTTTATAAGTACATGAGTGCAATCTATGGCACCCAGTACTTCAGAGTAGTATGCTACAAGGTATAAGTGTTGCATAGTTTTGGCCCTCACCTCAGGGGTGAGGGGGAAAGATATGTGCTCACTGGCATATGGTAGCATGGCATCCAGGAACTGGTGGAGGATCCTGGATGCAGATGCCTGTGACACCCCCATCATGTCTCCAGTTGATCTTTGGAAAGTACCTTTAGTTAGTATCCTAAGGGCTACACATACCTTTGTTTCCACTGGGATGGGTTCCCCTCTGGTGGCTATGTGTCAGAGTTGAGGGTGGCAGAGCTCAGTGAGTTCTTGTAGTAAGTCCCTGTCCACCATGTAGTGCTCTACAGTCTCCAGCTCATGTAGCTCCTAGAAGGTTACCCTGGTCATGAACACTGTTCTTCTTCTCTGCCTAGGCCTATTGTCAGCAGCACTAGCATCATTGACTTCAGCATCTAGCACAGACTGCAGCAGCCCCTAGCATTATCTCAGTTAAAATTCTCAAGTCTGTACTTCAATGGTCCAGGGTATTGAGGGGAAATAAGAATGTAGGGTGTATGCATACTTTATACAGCTCTACTTTAGGTCCAGAATGTGTGATTGGCTAACTATGATGCATTCCACCTGCCTGCAATATAATTAACATCATTTAATGGCCCTATTTCAGTGCATGATGCTGCGCACAGTGCTGCATCTCACAGCATAACTTATATTGTTGTTGTTTGTCTTTCGGCTTTTTCCCGGTAAGGGGTCGCCACAGCGGAACGCTGGTCCGCTAATGATTGGCAGTAGATTTTTATGAAACGCCGAGGTTGCCAGCTTGATGCCCAACCTTCAACGAAGGCAGGCCCAGTTACGCACGCATGTCTTTCAAACGCTACCCAACCGCAGGGAGGACATGCAGACTCCACACAGAAGGCACTCCCAAGCCACGCCAAGAATCGAACGGGAGAACCTCTTGCTGTGATGTAACAATGCTACTGCTGTACTACCGCGGCCTTCACAGCATAACTTTTATATAAAGGTCAAAATTAATAATTTAATACATCCGGTTTTAAGGACTTGTTGCCTTTGTCATCACTGTTCCTTGGGTTGTCTTTCTGCATGGACACAATCAGCTAGGCTGCGTGCTGCACAAACACATGCACCTAAGCTTAAAAGAGCCTAGAAGTGACAGGACACACCCCCTGATGTCAGCCATATCCTGTGTAAACATCACCATGGTTTAAGAACCTACACGAAGGGGATATGCAGACACAATTATTCCTTTCTGCTATTCAATAAATCCACCTCATTTTCATACTTATCCATGCTGACAGCCTGGAAACTACATGCTTTATAGCCCTAACACCTTAGTAACAGCAGCAATGCACCATTGTACGGACCCAACACGATGTCCTATAATACATTTCTGTCACATATTATAAAATTCTTTTTTTCTATTTTTTTATTTCTGTTAAGCATGTTTGTGCACTGCGGCACAGAGCACAAACATGCTGAGATTATTAAAAAATGTTATTAATTTAACTTATTCTCTTACTCTTTCTGACATCCAGAATAATAGTTTTGCTCATATGTGTATGTAGTATAACATTTTCAGGGGATTTATGCCCACATTTCTACAGTTTTACATCCCCTTTTGTCTGTCTACACTCCTGTATGCAGACTTTTTTCATGTACACTACAGACACTGACATGGGCTCTGAACAAATGCCTTTCTGTTTGTTGGATTGCTCTGTCCCATTTGCATGAGATTCACCTGCTTATGACGTGATTTGTATGCCATGGAATTTTCCCTGTTTGCACATGTGTATGTCCTGCTCAGCAGTGCTTACTGAATCTCAACATATTAGTGCCCGTCTAAGTATCGTGGCGTGATGCCTACACACACAAAAAAATTGTGTAGGTTTTATTGAATTCCCCCTTATGTATTTCTGTATAAAAGTGATTTTTGCATCCTTCTATATGTTGAAGTATAAATAAGAACATTAAAAATCAATTTGATTTGTTTTTATTAAAAGAGCCCAGTCTAACATTGTTTTATAAATAATCATACCAATTGCATTTCATGGAAACTTCATGAAAAAATTGTTGGACCATTTTGGAGATATAGTATTTGAAATATAAAGAATAAAAGTAGCCAAACAAATAGTACTGGGAAGAGATCTTCTGAAAACACTCAGAAGTGAATTGAGTTAATTCTTAGTGGACGGGTTCACAATATACCGCTACTAGTGGGGATGCATTACTAAAGATGTCTTGAAAGTGTTGCTAGAAAGTCATGTTGAATATCAGCACAGATTCATTGTGCTACACTGGTTAACTAGCTGCCATATATTTAACCATTCTGCCACTCTTTATGGTATAATAGAATACAGTGGACTGGAAATGACATTGTAATGCACTGCACTTGAATGTTATATTTATGTATTAATGCAGACATCTGTTAATGCATAGATGCTTGCTTTTATTGGCTTGTGTGAATGGTTTGTATGCACTACAATCTCTGTTTTTGTGTGCACTGAGGATGTGTATCAATGTTATAATGTCAGTGTGCTAAATCTTTAGGCTGTGTGTACAGGTCATGCCTGAAAATAAACCTTCTTGGAACAGTTCTTAACCAGTTAATCATTATTAGATAAATAACCAAATAAATGTTTATTTGTGCTTTGGTCTTATTTCCTATGAATTGTTTATAAATGACTTTTTTTTTTGCAACTTGCTCAGATCTCATTAATTTAGTACTAAATTTCCATTAGTTATGTGTACCAAAACATTTTCTGTTACATAATTTAGTCATTGTGGTACTCAGTTCACTGTATTTCAGAGATCCCAGTACTCACAATAGGATCCAGTTCTTTTTACATTACAGATCTCAGTCTAAGTGAGGCTGCTGGCAGTCAGCTGAAATTCCAAGGACAGCAATTATGATCAACAGCAGCTTGGAACTGAAGGTCCAAATATGGGGAATCTGTATTAAGTATAAGGCTGAAGTGTTTCCTAATCTGAGATCTAGTGATATTGAAGTAACTGTAAGAAGAAGAGGTAGAGGGAGCACTTCTATCCACATTAAGAGTTCTAAGGGGCAAAGCCCCCTGCAAAAAAATATGTAAAGCTGTAACAGTGAGCTATGGAAAATGCTATTCCTTGTTTGAAGTATAATCTTTTCTTCATCAGAGCTCTCACTTTTTATAGATAACCCTTTTTAGTAATAGTTTGCAAACTTGTAACATTGACTTAGTGTGCCAAGCAAATCATATCAGGTTACTGCTTAATCTGACATATGCATGTGTCAGATGGCCTCTCTCTCTCTTGTTGTATCTTTTGGCTTTTCCCGGTTAGGGGTCGCCACAGCGGAACTCCGGTCTGCTAATGATTGGCAGTAGATTTTTACATGCCGAGTTGCCAGCCATGATGCACAACCTTCAATGAAGGTACACCCATTCACGCATGTCTCCACACAGAAGACGTATTAGCTGAGAATCGAACAGGACAACGTCTTACTGTGAGGCGACAAAGCTACCGCAGCACCACCACCGCAGTTCTCTCTCTCTCTCTCTCTCTCTATATATATATATATATATATATATATATATATATATATTATATATATATATATTTAAATAGAGTTCTGCTAATTTATGCCTGTGAATCTAAAGGACCATAAAACAGTAAAAGAATAGTTCTTAATGTTTTGCTGGTTGTTATACTGAACAGACTTGTCTCTTGATTTCTGCTTCTGCTCTGCAAGGTAAATACCAATGGACTGCAAAGAAAGTATAATTTTAACCTATACTCTGCTCTGCATACAATAGTGTAATCAAATCTAGTTTACCTAATTCAGCATATAACAGTAAACACTAATGTGCCTTGCTTAATTCTTGTCATAAAATTGTAACAAGATATTTGCTTAAGGCACAACAGAAATGCAGATCTTGTTTTCTGGGATTATAATCTGCACTTATCTCCTATGTGCTATGATGCTTTGCGTATGATCTGGGATCTTAATTTAGTTTAAAAGTGAAGTAATTGTGCAAGCTGCAAACTAAGGCAAAATATAACTGATTTGCTGAAAGTAAAAAATGAAAGTGAAAAAACAAACATAATTCAGACACAGTCGTGCAATTAGTATGAATTTAATTAACACAAAACTCTGAAAATACTGAAAATAGAACTAGAATTGAAAGTGCAAATTGCATAATTTATATTATTTAGTGCAACTCGACTTTGTCTTAATTCTGTAAACAGTGAAAATAGAACTGCAAGCTGCTTATTTTAATTAAAGGAATGGCAAATATTCCTCTGCACAATTAAAGCTATGTTCTGTCCAGATGTAACGCATTCATAATACCAAGAAAACTGTAAAAAATACTCCTCCAAACTCCACAAACCAAAGCAAAAGCACGAAAGCGATGACCAATGCAGGCTGAGGCATTTCATCTGATGAAGTCCATTTGGACGAAAACGCTGTTAATGTGAAGGCGTTCATTCTGTACTAGTTCGTGATTTCGTGTTTTTGTGGTTCAATAAACTGGAATATACCTCAGCCTGCATTGGTCATCGCTTTTGTGCTTTTGCTTTGGTTTGTGGAGTTTGGAGAAGTATTTTTTACAGTTTTCTTGGTTTGTGGTGGTGTTATGGAAGCGGAGACGCAGGGGAGAATTAATGAGACAATGGACTCGGGGCAGTCTAGGAAGCTCATTGGCCAGCCTAGTGAGCTTATAGACTTGTTAACGCCCCTCTGTAAAACTATGCTGAACCAGGAGGAGAGAGGAGCTTGCGGCAAGGAACCCGGAAATGGAGACTCAATGGCCAACGGACAAAGAAGCAAACGCAAAAGAGAACTGAATAGTGGTGGAAGAAACACTCGAGAAACGGATGATATAAATGGCAGTGGCTTCAATCCCGCAGCTACACCGGGGATTCTTTGTGGAGATACACAGGAAGGTGGTGTGTTGAGCGCCGAAAGGAAACAAACGGGCATAAGAAGCTCTTTAAAAGGTACTGTTTGTGACAAAAACGCTATTGAAATGAAAGACTAGTTGCAAGCACATTACAGCTTTCATATTACTGGTAATAGATTACCAACTGGAAATAATATGGACTCTTTTAACAAAAAGGTGGATAATTTATACAAGTTAATGCACAAATATAAAAGTATTGTTGTTGAAAATGCATATTTGGATGAATGCCTAAAACGTGATATTGTTCCTAAAGGTCTTAGGACCTGGAAGTATCCTAATAATGTACAAGTAGGATCTATTTTTCATAAAGAACTGTTAGTTGTATTTAATAGATGTGGCTTGGACATTGTTAGATTGATTATGGATGAGAACAATAGGAATTTAGAAAACCTACAAGCACAGATAGATTCTCTTGATTCTTCTATCAAGGATGATTTGATGTTTGAAATAGAAATGGAAAGACAAAAATATTTTAAACTAAAGGATGAGGTTGACAATAAATGTAAAGTTTTGGTGAATAGGAAAATGGATAAACTAAGAAGGGATATTTATGAATATGAAAATCAGGTTTGTTACCCAAAACCCCCACCCTATAGGAACCAGTATTACAACAATAATAACAGTAATTACTATAATAAAAACAAAAAGTTGACAGAAAATTATTTTGAAAATGAGGAGAGTAAGGAGAGAGTTGGAAATGAATATGATGTAGAATTTCCACCCCTTGACAGGTACAATGGAGAGAGATGGGAAAACAATAGGGGTTATGGAAATTTTCAGAAACGAGGGGGGAGAAGGGGGAGGGGGAGACCATTTTATTAGGGACCCCCCACCCAAATGAGAATTTACCTGAAATAGAAGTGAAAGACAATAAAAATACTTTTGAAGGGTTTACCATTTATAATTTTAGTAATCTTGTTTTAGAAGTACAGCATTTTAAATTATTAGAGAAGGGTTTTAAATTTATCCCACTTACCCAAGGTAATTCTACCCAGACATGAAACTTTTTTTAAGGAAAATGAATTTGGAATTGTTGTTCCATAAAGAAGGGATAGGTACTATTAATACCTTGGGAACAGGGAATATTATTAATAAAAATCAGCTAGTAAAGAAATCTATTTTCAATCCCCCTGTTCATAACCAGCTGAAGAATTTTGAAGCTATAATGGAGAATGAAATTAGGAAGTTTGAAAAAAGAGTGAAACATAATAGGGTACATTACAATCTTAACCCACAAGAATACAAGAAATTAGAAGAGTTAAAAATTAACAAAGATGTAAGGGTAATTAAACCCGATAAGGGCGGGGGTATGGTTGTGATGGAAGTAATTTTATATGAAGGAAAGATGAATGATATATTAAGAAATGAAATTAAATATAGTGAAGTTTCAATTAATGAAATTAACACAGCCTACCAACTTATAGACAATATTCTAGAAGATATGTTAAATGAAAACCTTTTTACTATGAAAACCTTTGCCTTCCTGAAAAATGAGAAACCTATAATACCAGCCATCTTTGGTATACCAAAGATTCACAAAAATAGTTTGGACCCCCCACTGAGACCTATTGTCTCAGCGGGAGGGTCCAAAACTAATTCATTAGCAAAATACGTGGATCAAAAGGCTAAGCATATATGGTTACAGAAAGGAGCCATCTTAAAGGACTCTTGGGATTTACTGAGAGGGTTGAACAGCAGTCTTTACAATGAAGAGCTAATTTTTGTCACCATTGACATTGTTGACCTATTTGGGTCTATACCTTATGAGGCTGGTATAAGAATGTTTGAAGAGGAGGTTTATGGGGATAGTAGGTTGACTCTTGAGGAAAAGGTAGTGTGCACAGGTCTAATGGACCTGGTGTTGAAAAATAACTATTTAACTTTTAATGGTGAATTTTTTCAACAGCTACAAGGTGTAGCAATGGGGGCAGCCTGTGCACCTACCTTTGCCAACCTAGTACTTGCAAATTGGGAGGAACGGTATGTTTTGAAGTCCCCCTATGCTAAGTACTGGACTTTATACAAGAGGTTTCTTGACGATATCATAATTTTTTGGACAGGGGGCAAGAAAGTATTGGACGAATTCATTAAATATATAGGAAGGACTACAGAATTTTTAAAATTTACCTATAATTATTCTGAAACTAATATTCAATACTTGGATGTAGAAATTACAAAAAGAGATAAAAGCTTTGAAACTTGTGTATATAGAAAACCCACGTATGTGAATTCCTTTTTGCATTACAAAAGTGCCCACCCAATATATTGCAAAAAGAACATAGTGAAGGGGCAATGTGAGGGGGTCAAGAATGACAAATAATGAAAGAAAATTTAAAGCAGAATGTGATTTGTTGGAAGGAATGTTTCTCGAAAGAGAATATCCTTTAGAATTTATCAAAAATATTAGAACTGAAGTGGAAGAAGGAAGAAAGGGAAGGTTTGAACCAATTTTTGGTAAAATTAGTGAACATGATAAGAAAGAGGAGGATAAAGTAGAAAATTTTCAAAAATCTTTGATTATGGAATACAATTTATTGAACAAAAATATTAAATTTGTATTCCAAAGAGAATGGGAGAGATTCAGGGCCCTCACGGATTTGGATGGGTTACCACAGGAGACACCTAGAGTGGTATTTAAAAATACAACAAGTATAAAAGGAATTTTGGAAAATAATAATTATGGTAACAAGGGAACTCAAGTAGGAATTAGGGGTAAGGTTGGAACCTTTAAATGTGGTAAATGCAAACAATGTGAGCATATTATTAATAGAGACAATGTTTTTTGACCAGTAGGAGAAGGTGCATAAAAAGTAAGGGGTACTATAATTGTGAATCTATAGGACTTGTGTATTTGGCTGTTTGTGTGGAATGTCCGTCATTTTACATAGAAAAGACAGAAAGGACATTAAAGAGACGCATTTATGAACACATGTATGATGTTAAAAAAGGAAAAGAAACAAATGCGATATATAGGCACACTAAAACATGTGTGGGAGCCAAATTCCATTTCTTTGTTTTAGATCAAATAAAAAGGAATATAAGAGGTGGCCCTTGGGAAGAAAACATTGCCTATAAAGAACTATGGTGGCAAGTGGCCTTGGAGGCAAATAAAAAACCTGGGCTAAATGAATATATTTCTATTTTGCCCCTTCTGAAAATTAGATCAGCTAAGGTGTGACTTGGTAAGCACTTACCAGATTTTGACAGTAGGTGTCGCCCTTACTCTATTCTAGATAATATATGTTTAAATAAGTAGTTTTTGACCTATATAATAAAACAATACATTATTCTTTACTTTTTAACAAAATTTTAATGAACAGTTTTATGAATTATTTAAAAACTTTTATAATATGTCAACATTTTACTTAGGAATTTTCAAATGAACTTAATAAAGCTTATTTATTGATTTATTTATTTAAATACATAACAGAAATAAATATGGTTGCAATAGGAAGTGATGAAATACTAAATTATTTATAAGCTTGTAGGTTGATTTGTAGGTTCATATTGAGAAGAACAAATGATTGGTGTTTGTGGAAACTGGTTTTATATATAATGTATATTTTAAAGTAGTAAGGCATTTAAAACGCTGTTAATGTGAAGGCGTTCATTCTGTACTAGTTCGTGATTTCGTGTTTTTGTGGTTCAATAAACTGGAATATACCTCAGCCTGCATTGGTCATCGCTTTCGTGCTTTTGCATTCATAATACCACTACAGAAGGAAAAGTGACCTCTTGGATAAAGCTTGACTAAAACATATGAGCTGAATTGTTAGGTGCAGTTGCAGTCCTCTACCTACATACATAATTAAGTTGATGTGACAGCTCTGAGGCTCTCACTCTATGATTCTCTGCTGTGTGACTATGCAGGGGCTTTGTTGCCTGGGAAATGTAGTAGCAAGCAGACTACTGTGTGTCCCTGATGCACATATAAAGCCTCTTCTGATAGTCCATTGTGATTGATGGGCAAGTAGAGGAGACCCCTACCTATTACTAATTAATCAGATAACATAACTTTCATGTCATGGACTACCCTGTTTATTGATTCTCTTGTACCTTCCTTCTGGGACTCTTTAAATACTCTGCTTATAGCATAGTTCACAAAAACACTGATAGGTTTTGTACTCTGATTCTTGACATGTTTCACTGTAGACTGTCATATGACTCCCATTTATGACCTTGAGCATAATCTACTCAGTGTAGATGGTTGTCTCTGAAGGTCACTTTGATACTGTGTCCCCACCTTCAGCAGTGCCAGGTGACTACAGAATATGCTGCACTTCTTGTTTAGGACAATCCTGACTACTGTGATATATGTTTATCATGTTGAGGGAATATCCAATGGCTTGGACATGGGTAACCTGCTTTTTCTCATTGTAGAGCAGTCATTGATCTTCATCCTTGCTCTCTGCATGGGCACCTATTAGCCTAGTTTAGCAGACCCCTTCATTTGTAGATACTATCGCATGAATTTACCAGTATGCAGTTAACTTTGATAATGACATGATTTTCTCAGCAGAGGACTAGTGTTGCATTCACCTGACTTGTACTTCTCCTATTAGTTGGTCACCTTTTGACTGAATGATTATTGGCATAACAGTCATGCACTTTATGTCTGCTCTTTTAAGTGACATAGCATGTAAGCATGATGCTTGGTATCCTTATCTATTTGGCAAATTTTGTCTTAATCGGGACCCAATATTTGATTAACATCTTCTTGTTGCCTAATGATGTTAAAATCAATTTCTTTTTGTGGAGCTCAGGAAGTCTGTACTCTTAACTTTCTATGGTTGCATTCTGAGCTATTTGACAAAATCAGGTTGTATCTTATAGGTTCATAGAAGATTACTAGGCTAGCAGCCCTAAATCCTTTACAAGCCTAGCCATGTAAAAACCAAGTATCCCCATTTGTTCTTTTTTTGGTAGTTTGTAGAAAGAATTTATGAACAGAGTGGGTCTGTGATCAACACTGGCTACCCCTGTCCATGAGGAACATGGGTGCCACCCCAGGGGTGAATTTGCGGTCTCCCATCCAATTATCTAGGTTGCATTTGAATAGGGTCAGTGATGAGCTCTGTTTTACATGAATGGGTAGTCTATTCCAGAGAAGCCGCAGTCTCTAGGAGACATATCTGTCTCTCCAGCATGATCTGTTAATGTCACAAGCTAGGTTGATATCCCTAGAGCAGGTGACTCTTGAGCCATTTGACTTGTGGATGTGCAGCATTTCCATTAGGGCAGGATTGGAGATTGGCCTATAGGTCAGGCACAGGTCACCTCTCAGCAGTCTATCAGATGCAGATTAAAGTGACAGGGCTTTCAGCCTGTGCACATAGGTCATGGTTTTGAGTCTCACTTCACTTATCGGTATTACTAAAAAAAGGTATTAATGGCAAGCTATTCAGCACAAACTGTTGTTTACAGCAGTCAGAGTCATTAGAGTTTAGGACTTAAAGTGGATTCAGCAAAACACAGCACAGAAAATGCAACCCTTTGTGATGCTTTGTAAACAAGCTAGACACATACTGTCATCATTTTGCTCATCCAACTGTCAGTTTTCATTTAAGGCTAAGCATTTTGTCTTTCTTGCCTGACTGGAGAAAAATATGACAATTATGACACTGACAATAAAATGTATACAGAAAACATTTACTATCTCTTTAACTGCACTACATAGATGTTAAGTACCAGTGCAGCTGTGTTGCCCAACATATAAATGTTAAGACAAAATGTTTCAATTGCTTGCATGTAACTTGGTTGGGGTTTTTTAATATAAATATGAAGAGGTAATAGTAGATGCCTAAAGGATGACCCTTTTGAAACTCCTGGAGGTGTCACTAAGGTTTAGTAGTTGCTCTCAGTCATTTTGATCAGTTCTATAATCCAGCCCTAGTAAGCAGGGGACATCATCCTCAGAACTATAAGCTCCCACTTAGTACTCTCTGCCAGGCTGGAGTAGGCCTGGAATAAACTACCATTTACACTGCTCAAAGTCAAGTGCAGATGGTTTCATTGGGATTGTGCATCCAACATATCAAACACTAGCAATATCAACAGAATCTGGCTAGGAAAATGCTGCATCTATATGGAATATACAAAGGAAAAGTGGGCTTACCATTTCCCAATTTTCTTCTTCCCAATATTCCCTCCAAGAACCAGACTGATTGTGCATAAACTTGAGATTCATCAAAAACAAACTGGACTCCTCTGAATTCTCTATATAACTGCAAGAGCCTACTCTTACTGCATCTCTGAAGCCTGTCACAGAGTGGACATTCCCTTATTCATTTGATGGTTGGATAACTTCTAACAGTTCACAGTAGATAGATCTGCGTAACTGCTCCTCATATTTCAGAAACTTTCTTTCGGCTACTGTAGTTGTTGAAGACAATACCCAGTTACTGATACATTCTGATCTTTGCTGTGCCCCTGCTAATGTTAGGTAAGGTTAAGTAATTCCCCTCCAATACACTGATTAATTATTTATTTCATCTAGTGGTTAATAGTATATTGGATGGGAACTGAACAATGAAATAAAGTTACGAGCCGTCCTGGACGTATTTAAACAACAGGAAATGACAGTATCTTTGTCAGAGGAAGTTTGGCATAAGCCAAACAAAAGTGTTTACTGTACTGGGGTGTTTTGTGATTCTACAAGCCTTTGGTGTGTTTTGTACACAATAAATTGTGGTTTTTACTTCTGCCTGTCCGGATTCCGTTTTGGTTTACTTGAATTGTCAGTAAGCTGCTGTTACTGTTTTTGAGAGCCAATACAATTCAATTAAAAAAAAAAACTCTGCTTTTGATCTTAGCACTCCCTGACTGGCCTTCTGTATTTACTACAAGTAAAATATGTTGATCTGGAGGATTTGAATAGCTCATGATCATTTAAGTTAGTAGCATTATCAGGAACAGAGATGCATCTGCAGGGCTTAAGGAAAGCAGATTAAAACAAACTACCTCAGAGGAATTCATAAACTAATGTCAGAAAAACAAGTAAGTTCTGGAGTTAAAATAGATGTATTACTGATGAAGCTAGGAGGACCTCTGTCCCTATTATGGCCCAGATAAATGAAATTTAGATCTGGAACTGAGATGTCCACTTGCTAGCAGTGACCATGCTACAGTATGTTTCACCTTAGGATGAATGACTGAAAACCCATGAGATGAAGACTGCAGTGTGTGATTATGGGAACATGTCAATCCGTCAAAGGCAATTTCAGTGAACGTGAAGAAATTGAAGCTAGTTCAATGAAAGTGAAGATTGCCTTTTTCTCCTCTTTTGTGTGACCTCAGAGTTGATATATATAATTCTGGAGGTGTGGGGGAAATTCCCTTCACATGGGCAGTGCAGGGGGAACTTGCCCCCCCTGCAAAAAAATATTATTTCAATGTTCTCTGAAGCTAGTTTTGGAGAACTGGTTTTGGATTATTTGCATTTGCCAAAACTGCCTTCAAAGGATTGACATGGATCTATGACCACTAGAAGGTGTACTGTGGAAATCTGGAAGTGGAGTTGTGAAAGGAATAAGACAAATTGAAAAGTGGAGTGGCAAATAATCTGTGGCTAAGATTCAGAAACAGAATTTTGAAAGGTATGCATGGGTATTTGCACAAAAAGGAAGTTGATTTTTTTCAACTACAAAGTATATTTTGTTATTTTTAAACCATCCCCGGGATTCATGAAGCTTGTGCCAGGCGCAGGCGTAGCATAGGTGGAATAACGCCAAATATGGCCGTCGAGCAATTCAGGTACGATCCAATACCACGTGCACTACCGGCGTACGCCAGAACTGCGCAGCCCTTGGCATAGGTATGCTAATCACCCCATGCGCAGTGTCGCACCATGCAAATGAAGGCATATAGCAATTCATGAAGTGATGCAGGTGTAGCGTAAGGCCACGGAAATGTAAACCAAAAAACACGGTTTACATTTTCCCAAACAGAACATCTGAGCTATGGAAGCGGACCAGACTCATGTATTACAAAGTTAACATATGCCAATGGCTAAATACACAACCAATGGCATAAGAAAGGATGCACAACACCTAACAAACAACTTTAATGTCATGTCCACAGTAATGCAAAGTACAACCGCAGGGCATGTGTGCGCAAACTGGAACATAAAGAAAATATATAAAAATGTCATAAAATCGCAATGTAATACAAATCAGGTGTACACCATAATACACAATGGTAGGCATGGAACACCACAACCAAGGTGCAAGGGTTGCTAAGGGCCTGCGACAGTGTTCAGCATGGTAACTATGAATTAGTAGTCAATGCCATGCAAATGAGGCAGATAATACTGAATCGCAAGTGTCCCGCTGAATGAAGGTTGAACCATACGGTGCAGCGCTATAACACCGAGGAGTGGCTCAGAGGAGATACATGACATCAGCAGAGGGGTGTGCCACCGTAGCAGTAAGCACATTGAAGCAATGCAAATCTGGCCTGGCCATTGCTAAGCAAAGCTGCAGGACAGGGGTGGGGAGGAAGGTATAGAATTGTTTAGTTGAGAGCACACATGGTGCCCAAAAGCACATGTGTACGGGGATGAAAATGTGCCCGAAACCCAGTAAGCGGATGCACGCAGTGCGAACAATAGCACAAACAGGAAGGTCAGGGGAAGAAAAGAAGGAAATGCCGAAATAGGGTAATTGGCATACTAATGAGCAATGAACACCAATCAACTCACGGCGCCCAATCGACGGCAGCTGTCAAGTCTGCTCGCAGAAACCTGCAAAACAGGATAGGGGAGGCATTGGAATGCAAAGAAAGGAGGGGAGGTATTGGATTGCAAAGGTAGGAGATATGTCATAGCAGAGTAAAGCAAACCAACAGTAGACCGGCAATAGCACACATTACGCAAGATACGCCAGGTCTAGGAAAGTACAAATTAAAGCAGGCTGCCGTATGCATGCCAGAAAATGGTAGGTGGAACATGCAGAAATGTAAAGGGAAGGTCAAGAGGTAATCAACGGCAGCCAAATGTAATTCAACATGAAAGTCACCACAATAGTAGTTCCGGTAGTAAAACACATAAGATATCCTGTAGCTATGATCGTACATACACACCCTATGACATCATCGGTGTTCACAGCACAATAGTATAAAGTGTGAAAGCACCCTACACACACCTGTGAATTCCCAAACACTGCACCATAGGTGTAAACACATGGGGAACTTTTAAAATGTACATGTTGGGAGCTGCCATAGCTGTGATTCATCAGCATGTGTTAGAGACTGACAGTGTTGTGGAGGATGATGCCGACAACCACCGCAGGCCCCGGAGGAGGAGAAGAGTGTTCAGACCAAGGGTAACCTACCAGGGGCTACATGATCTGGAGATAGTAGAGCGTTACAGGGTGGACAGGGACATCTTACAGCAAATAGTGGAGCTGTGCCAGCCACACCTGAGAACCAGAAATAACAGAGGGGAACCCATCCCAGTGGACACGAAGGTATGTGTAAGCATGCGAATACTAGCCACAGGTACCTTTCAAAGGCCAACTGGAGATATAATGGGGATCTTACAGGCATCAGCATCCAGGGTACTACACCAGTTCCTGGATGCCATGTTACCATATGCCAATGAGCATATATACTTCCCCCGAACTCAGGAGGAGTTGGCCAGCAATATGCGTCACTTCCACCATGTGGCACACTACCCGGATGTACTGGGTGCGATAGACTGCACGCACATACAAATCAAGTCGCCACCCGGTGAGCATGGTAGGCGCTACATAAACCGCAAGGGATTCCACTCCATCAACTGCCAGGTCATGTGCAACGCCCAGGGCATAATCATGGATGTGTGTGCTGGCAGCCCTGGAAGCTACCATGACTCCCATATCTGGCATGCCTCATAGCTGTATCAAGTATTTGTCAGGGGGGACATCCCACATGGCCACCTTGTGGGGGATGCTGGCTATGCACTGGAGCCGTGGATGATGACTCACATCAGAAATGCACACACACCCATGCAAGAATGCCATAATGAGGCACATGCACAAACCAGAATCATCATAGAGCATGTGTTCGGGATGCTAAAATCATGGTTCCGGTGCTTGGACACATCTGGTGGAGCCTTGCAGTACTCTCAGGCACATGTGCCCACATCGTCATAGTATGTGCCATGCTACATAATATGATCCTGTGGAAATAGCTGCAGCAGGGACAAAATGGTGAAGGCCCTCATAGCCCACCACATTTGCTAAGGTCATCACAGGCACAGAGGGATTCAGACCATGAACACACTGTGCCAGCCCCAGTAGGCAGACGAAGGTGTGCCCAATATGCCTACGCCTTGGCAAAGAGGGAACGTATAGCACATACGCTGACAGTGTAGGCCCCTATGGACTGACACATCTCTCCACCTGTACACACAGTAAAATGGATGGCACACAAGCACGACCACCTGTAAATTGTAATGTATAGGTGGCCCACTGTGTGAATCCTACATAGGCAGCCCACAAACATTGTACACACAACAGCTATTGGAACATGGAATGTCAACACCTGAACAGTACATGCGCCTATCAGCATATGTTGGTGCTGTGTGTATAGGTTCCCAGGTACATCGGTGGGTACATGGCTGATTGTCAGAGGCCATACACCAAATGGGGCAAACAGTGTCCACTGTTGCCACAACATCGAGTAACCAACTGTTGCATAGAGGAGCAGAGGCAATCATGGGAGCACATGTGTTTAAGCATTGTTCTGCAGATACTCGGCACAGAGTCCCTGCTGCGTTAATGAGGGGCTCCACATAATATAATCATGGATGTTGGGTCAAGGCATGGGGTGTACCCATGACAGGTATTCATCACCCCAGCATGCTCCACCCATGGTCGTTTGAAGGTGTAGCACAGTATCATGTGTGGCTCACTGTGATATACATACCCAATTCTGGGGCACATACAGTAAACATCACATGGACATACCATTAACTGGACTCATCAATATGTAAACTAACTGAGTTACCCATGTGACTGCAGTATGGAGTAACAGCTGTAGTGTACTCCATGTACAAAACGATATAACACGTGTACAAATCCCAGATGGCCATATGTTAAATGCAGTGACTGTCGTGCATGTTCCCGGTCCCACGTCCTGCAAGGGATGTAACGTAATCCCGAAGGCACGAGTAATGCATGTCAGATGCAGGTCATCAGATCATATGTTTAGCACACTTTACTGGGAATATGCATTGCCCACTGCTGGTAAGCGATGTTTAAATATGACTATATTGGATATGCGCAAAACAGGGATAAGCTACTCCGAATATCATGCAGATCATGGTGAATGATGTCCAGAACAGGTGAAACCAGCATTATTTACTCCTGTACTAATAGTACCTGCTCTGAAGGGTAAAACGACCACTGCCAGTTGTAGAACACGCAATCATGTATAGAATCACCTAACACTATTGCTAGGCAAGATGTACCTATGGTAGGGTTGCCACCTCTTCAAAGTACTAATGTGGGACATACGTCAGATGTCTGCAGGCCGGCACATATACCCGGCCAGTACGGAAAGCAGAACTGCACTGTTTTGCCTAGATAAAAGCTCATTCTTGTAATGTTTACTTACTTATTCTGTTTGTTGGTTCAGATACCGAATAACTGTTTTATGCGATTATTACATAAACTATAGGAAATAAGTATGTTCTAAAATCACAGGACATTTGCCATGTTTACAAATATTTTGCAGGACACAACTGCCCAAAGAGGGACTGTCCCTCGCAGAGTGGGACAGCTGGCAACCCTAACCTATGGCAGGTGTGTAATGTGACAGGTACAGACACAAACGAGCGGAGTCCAGGAAACAGTATACAACAACAAGTACACAATGAAAGGTGTAGCTTGCCTGTCACTTTCCCCATCAGATATATATATATATATATATATATATATATATGTACACATACATATATACATATATATAATACAGGTAGAAAGGGCAGTAGAGTGATATATGTTGATATATACGGATTCAGCGATATCTGCAAATATATATAGATAGGTCAATGACATTCATAATACCTTGGAGGTACAAATACTTACGATACCGCCAACTATGGAATGTGTAACATACCGACATGCATAACCACGAGGCTGAAAGACCGAAAGAGAATAGTACAACAGTGATGATATGAATGGATAATTCGTTACCGCTGCCGGTGTTGCGGTCCACGTAGGTACTGTGTTCAACTGTGTGTGTGAGTGCCATAGTCTGTGTATGTGTGTGTTGAGGGTGCCATGTGCATCCCTGTGTGACTGTAATGTGTGTGTGTGTGTTCGCATCATGTGTCTGCTAGTGCCAACTCGGAGGTAGATGATTACCGTACGTGTGGGTATAGCTAGCCGTAGGCATACGGTCACCACCTGTCCCACATTAGGAGGGACAGCCCCTCCCTGGGCAGGTGTGTCCTGACATAAAACATTACAAAGGGCAAATGTCCGAGATCGTAGGACATTAATATGCCCCATACATAATGTAATAGTTGCATTAAATAGTTATGCCTGTATGTAAGAAACGTGAATGTTACATGCAATATGATAAGTAGCCAAAGTCCAACAACAATAGGTATGTATTGAGGATAAAAGTATGTGCTATCCTGTGTACTGACCATGGCTATGTGTTGGCCTGTAAATACCGCTGTGTGTCCCGGAAGTGTCCAACAATGGCCATATGAAAAGGTGTCAACCCATGGCAAAGAGGTTCTGTTACCAACACAACCGCAATGACTGCAAATATCTGGGAAAGAAATACACGGGATAGCTGTCATGTAGACATATCCCTTTACATATCGCTGCAATTCCGGAGGTATGGAAGTATCAACCTCACCTGCATACTATATAGAAACCAATTAACAACGGCCCAATGTACAATCCCGTAACATAAGTCTACTAACTGATAGCTCTTTAATAAGGGACGGAGCCCACACACATATATATGGAATATGTAGAAATGCAAGCCCCACAAACCTGTATATGGTATGTACACCCACCAACATCTCCCACACTAGAAACTATAACAATACAGACTGTAATAACAGCACAAACATCCAGTCAGTCAATTACAACTGCAGAACCATCGACATACCTTGCGAGAGATACAATTAAAGGCGCCATGCAAAATTGCAGCCATTGTATAATGGAACAAATGGCAATGTTACAGGTTTTGTTTGCAATAGTCTGTTAACAGGCATTGGGATAACAGGTACACCCACATGTTGAACCACATACTCTAGCTGTCACACACAATCCACAGGGGACATGAATCCAAAGTATACTTGTCTCTATGCATAGCAGTTGCAATTACACATAACAAAACGTAATACAGGCCGTCTCCCTGAAGGTACGGCAAATGGCCAACGCCCAAGTGGAGAAGTCAATTATACCTCACTGTTGCCACATAATTGGTGAATGTACTAGCTGCAAAGCTGATATGCAAGTAATTAGTCACTCAGAATCACCAATAGGCGGCAGGAACAACATGTTACAGGTATCGACGTATATAAGGAAGACTTTCCAGACATTCAAACCGTATGCTCATACAAAATGCCCATGTAAGCAGTGTGAGAGAGATAGAGGTGAAAGTACGTAACGATAACAAGGAATGTAGAACACTCGGTATGTAAGTATATGTATAGCATGTTTTGTATTAATTATTTACTGTATGTATAGCTCGTTTTGCATTAATTAAAAGTGTCCACAATGCATAACGTGGGAAAAGGTATTTATGTATTGATGTCTTGCTGAGCATACTTAAGCTTGTAGAAACTGTGCATCCGGCTGTGGGCCACAAGGTACACATCACGGACACCACAAGGGATGCTACATGAGGGCTTTAAACAGAACAATTACATACAACCCGCCGTCAGTGTTAGGGTATGTCCAACAAGTACGTGCCATAGCCGGGGATAGTATATGTTGATATACTGTTACAGTAGGCATGTGTATGGGCATATAACAGCAATGACATGTCTAAGGTGGTCCCACTGTGCAAGTATGCTTTGCATTATGGGATACTATGTAAAATATGTGTAATGTATAGTATTGTAGGTAGATATGTCAGATATTCTACACAGCATAACAGGCATATCATGCATACCACAGGTATCGTCTATTGGCATGTACAATAACAGGATACATATGGCTTGTAGGCATGGGACATTGTAATAGCATGATAGCTAATCTAAATGGAAGGGCTACCAAGTAACCATGCACAAAGGACATGTAATAGCTTCACAGGTTCATAGTGGGGTACTATGTAGTCTGGCAAGTCTATGTGTAAGCACAACCACAGTGTTCACACCAGTGGCACCTCTCTAGGGTAGTGTCCTGTGATCAGCAGAGCCATGTGTTACCTGCACCTCTGCACAGTACAGCCACTACAGTGATCCCTGGCATACATGTGTGTCCCAAACACCAAGGGAGGTATCACATGAACAGTGCTACTGAGTGTTCCTGCGTGATGTACATAGGAGTCATGTTCCAAAGCATGGTGAGTGTCCGGTTTGGGAATGTAACTCTCAAGCACATCCCACTCATTGTTGCATGTGTGCACATATCCATGAGTATGTTGCTCACAGTGGCATCCGCGTATGTCACGTATATGGAGTATATCCATTAATATTGTTGTGGACATGGGCCCTGTCTGTTCAGCAGAGGTCACCCCTGAGTATGTTGTATGCAAATGTGTACAGACATGGTGTCCGTAGTTCAGCTGCATACCTTAGCTGTCAGAGCTCAATAAACGTCATGGCGTGTTAATGTTGTGGTATGTAAAGCTGTAGCTGTTGTATAAGGTACATCCTAAATGGGATGGTGTACCCTTGAATGTGTGTAGAAGTCTTGAGTTCAGAGGTACAATGGGTGCCTATGTAGCAGCTACACACCCAGTACAGATAAGTGTGGCCATGTAGAAGGATATCCACACCACAGTGGCAATACGGTAATCACAGGAGTGGGTGTGACATACGTGTGTACTACAAACATGTACAATGTGACACGTATGTAGGGGACTTCCACCTATGTGATAGTGGGTGAATGGTGTAATGCAAAGGTGATGTCCATGGACCTTGTGTCATGCAGCTTGAGGCCATGATATTCATATCAGGTATCTGTCACAGTGACACCCGTATGTATTGAGTCATTATCAGCTGGTGGATCAATCATGGTGCTTTGTATGCAGGGGTTTGTAAAGCTAGGCAGGGAAAGTCCCTCTGTGCTAGCCTGTACCTCAGGGAAGCATATACTGAACATGAGGGGCCCTATGACTGAGGACTGTGGTATGCCAAATGTAACTGAAATACAGTAGGTACTATGGTATGCTACCCTCATTGTGTGTCCTGTCCATGAGCCACGTTGCATAACATCCTGAGGCATAGGGTACGATGTGCAGGTGGATGTGTATGTTGTCAATACCAGAATGGAGAATGGTGCTGAGAGGCAATGAGAGGACAATGTAGGATGTGTGGACTCCCCTACCATCATCAACTACCCTGGTAACTGTATGAAAGGAGTCCACCAGGTATAGGGGCCATGCTCTGGCCCTAACAAGTCCAACCCAGGTGGCATCAAAGGACCGGAGCTCAACAATGTCTCTGTGAATGACGTCCTTGATGACGTGCCCCATAGCCATGCAGAACAGTCCAGTCAGGTGTGTAGGACTATAGTCCCACTCGTGCATTGTGGTGCCACCTGTGTGGAGTGTGATGAATGTTGCTGTGTGCCATTCAGGGGCCACAATGTCTGATACAAGGCTATTACTGAATATGGTGGCCTAGTGGGAAGACATGTCATTCAGAGGTTTGTGGACATCACGACCTGGGACTTTGGAAGGTGACATGGGGCCAGTGTCCCAGGACATATAGAGTGCAGGTTAGTACTGTGTAGGTGTGACCGCAGGGACACCGCAATGTTCCTGCATGGATTGTGGCCCTGTAGTGAGTGAGAGGGTGTAATGTTAGCATTGAATCCATCCACCAGTATGTTGCCAACATCACCTGGGTCTGTAATGTTCCTGAGTGACTGTTGTATGTGAGAGCAGATGTGGGTATTGCCAGTGACTACTGACATACCACCATAATGCCTTGTGGTACACCCCGGAATGTGTCACAGTAATGTTTACGTAGCTAGTCATGGAGTATGTGATGAGGGATCCCATGGCCCTACCGAGGCTGACCAGTGAGCTACCCCATCCATGGGATTGTACACCACTGTGCAACAGCCTCCACCTGTTGTTGTACATTATGTCCATGGCACTTGACCACCAGAGTGGCGTCTGTTATCTGGTGTGTACCATCATGGCTCTGTGTGGCATAGCATGATCCATGCAGTCATGTACGTGCTACTGAAGTGCACTGGGGTGTGTTGCAGCATTTGTATGTGCAATGTCCATCTGCACGGTGTCATGACATTAACAACCACTGTCATAAGATGTCTGTAGTAGGTGTTGTAGTACTCATGTACTGTGTATGCCATGAAGGGTGTGGTGCCGGGATGTGGCTAACAAGGTTGATTAGCATATGTTTGGAATCCACCAATGAGGGGATGACCACAGGTGTGGAACACCAGTCACATGTTGGTAGTGTTCATGTCAAGGTTAATGTTGGTCTTGGAGGTGGTGTGTATGGGTTTATCCAGCCAAGTGGGGGTTATGACTCATGGATGTGTCAGTACATGAGTGGCTATCCCAGTTAAGTGTGGGTTAGTGTCAGTCACACATCAGTAGTAGCTGTCTGAGCCCTACTGTCCAGTACACCAACAAATGAGGCCTGGTAACCGTGGGGTATGTAGTGGAATCTGTAGCTTGTTACAATGTGTATAGTGGTTCCGGACACAGTTAGTTGCATGTGGAGCACCTCTGATGCATTGTGCTAAGTAACTAGCCAGGATGTGTGTACAACATAGTGGGATGTGGGAACACCTCAGCTGTGGGTGTGCCAGTCCAGGTATGTGCCTGAAAGGTATGGTCTGTTTATAACCTGTCATTGCAGGTGTGCTCTGCAGAGCCGAGAGGCAGGTCCCAGTCACTGCAGAGATATTGGAGTGGTGCATTCTAAGGTGTGCCTTGCCTGCGTGCATCACAGAGGAAGATGCAAGCATTGTGTCACATGACCCCATGTCTTGCTTGCCAGTTCCCGTTCTGCCGGTGACTGTTATTGGAAACTGTGCAAGACAGGCAGTATAGAAGCAGCAAGAGCCTTACATGTGAGCTATACTCCCAGGGCTGACAGGTGCAGGTCATCTGTGCCAAAGCATTGTGTTTGACAAGGTCATCAAAGCGGACAGATACCAGATGCCTGTGGAATGACAGCAGAAGCATAGGCAACTGTTGAAGTGACACAGTCAGTCATTGCACAGTGGTATCGGGTCTGGATGAATGCATAATGCTCCCCAGGGCTTGGCCCACACCTTCAGGGCTACAAGACTGGCGAGCTATTGCATGTCCCTGCACACATAGTCTGTGAAGTGGCATCTCAGGGCAGTCACACTAACATGGAGAATGACAAGTCACAGCGTACCTGGTGAGGTGTAGCATGGGTGCATAGGTTATGTTGCAGAACCAGTTACCCGACAGCAAGATGTAAGCGACTATCGCCTTGTGTAGCCTGCTGTGTGGAACTGCAGTGTGACCGCCTACATAGTTACCTATGACTGATGTGTTGTGTATGTTATAACACACTATTGGCTGTATGTGATGGGCACACATGAGTCTGTGGGCTATAAGATGGTGATGTTGTGTTCCATATGGGGGCTTCCTCTGGTGCCTACACAGAGTATGGAGAGGTACTGCACACGTTGTCCTAGTATGTGTGCCCTGTGTTGGAGATCATGTGAGACTATGTGATGAGTGGGGTGTGTTGCGAATGTTACACATCCCCACATGACTCTCAGGTGCAGTCAGGGTTGGTGACGGCATTACCCCCAGCAGGGCTGCATAAGTGCATCCCCCACAGGCTGTAGTGTCATATGTCGGGAGGTGAGCATTGAATGTGTACATGAGACAATTGCTCTATTGCCACATGTACGACATATCCATCTTATAGACAGGCAATAGCACTGGTACGTGACAGTTGGACATGCCTGTATATACAACCATGTCTCACAGGATATGTGAGTTACGTGTGTACAACAGTTGTTGTGCCATAAGCAAGCTGGAAATCTTAGCACAGCCAGTGTACCTGTGGGAAATGGTGTGGAATGGGTGCTATATTAATCAGTAGCTCATGACATGCTCACAAGTTCTGTACAAGTGCCTAGCATGACCATAAAATACAGATAGGGTGTTGGATAATATCAACCCACAAGTGGTGACGACAGTCATAATGTGTGGCACCACACTATAACCCAACTGAGTATGGTGTGTATGTCCATGAACCATTATTACTGTAGATGTTAGCAGTACAGATGTACAAGACAGTACGGATGTTTGATTACAAATACCTTTGTATGTCACAGGAGTGTTCTACCAGTGGCCTGTTGACAGACTCACAACTACAAATGGTGCCAGAGTGACATGTGCATATCACACCAGTGCCAGCTACAGTAGAACAGGGTTAATGTGTTGTACTCCACCCTCATTGTAGCCCATACCACACAGACAAATGTTAGGCATCTGTGTATGTAAGGATGTGAATGGCCATGACCTATGAGGAATAGCTGTGTCAGTGTTGTGAACAACATACGGAATGGGCTGTGTGGGTGAGGTGTGTGACATATGTGCACATTCTGATGGATGATATCAGCATTGTCACCGCTAGGTGAACATCCCTGTACCCATTAACTACCACCTAGGCTGTGGTCATCATTATGGACACTGTGTAAGGGATGGTGTTGTGCAGTACACCTCCCTGACTTGGTGACGTCTCCAGGCTCCTTAGGTAGTCATACGAGGTACCCATGTCATGACAGGGTGCCATCCATGAGCACGGAGATCATTGGACAGGCATATACAGCACTGGGGTGACCAATATTGGATCACATATCACCTTTAAGGGGTAATGGCCATGCGTGTATGGGTGATACCAGCCTTCACAATCCTCACCTCCACTATGCAGCATGCTGTCTACCTTACATAAAGACATCTGCTACACCATGATGATGGACATACTACATGTCCATACCCTGATCTGTAAGATATATGTCATGGACATCCACCGTCCAAATACTAGGATCGCCACATGCTGGACAGATCCCTGTGCCATACATGTGACATACTCCCACCAAACCATGAAACCCTGTCCATCAAAGCTGCACATGTCATCCCAGTCATACATGGTATGATGGCCGCATGGTAGATGTAGTATCAACTGTCTGGATCAGTAATGTGGCACTGATGCACCTCGCGGTGACATAATGGCTGTCTGTTACACTAGGAAACCTTGCCCATACATGCTATGGTTCATAAGCATCCCTGTGAATGATGTCCGACTAACCATTGTCCCATGTCTATCACATGTGCAACACAGGCGATCCATGGCAGGATGTTGAACAGCTGTACAGTGCTGTGTAGATGTATATGGCAAAACACATGCATGTACAGGTTTCCATGCGTATGTGTGCATTGTCACTGCTCAAGTCCATTAAGGCTGTGTCTGTGTTGATATGTGACATATACACAGCATCAAGGTCAACAGCATTACCGTGGACACATCCAGGCATGTGCAGATAGGTAAGAACACCAGTGCAGGCAAATAGACATGCCCACATCAAGACAGCATTCACATGGAGTATGAACACTGTAATGAGGTGACACACATATATGGTGATGATATCCAATGCACAATGGGTGTTACATGTGTGTGACACAAACATGTCAGTCGTGTCCGTGTCATGATGATTTGCAAAGATAACTGTGCAGATGTACTAGATGTCATAGAAATGTATGTGCAGCAGTATCTCTGTACATCTCTGAAACTGTGACCTGTCACCATCATTATGTCTTACAGATAATGCCTCGTACATGCCTTCTGGCGTACAGCCACCAGGAGGATGATGTCCTCATCCCGTACCTCGATGAGAACTATGAGGTGTTGTTCAGCCATGTGCCACAGCATGCCCAGCAGTGGGATGACCTGTGGCAGGATTTTCGCAGGAGGGTGAACAATGTGGGTGGCCATAACCACACCTACCAGCAGGTGCGCAGACACTGCACTGACTTGATACAACATGCAAAACAGTGTGCCACTGCAATTGCCAGGGAACAAGGTGGAACAGGTGGTGGGCCACCAACCCAGCCCCCACTCACACACACCGAGGAGCTACTGGCCAGCCTGGGGACACCCTCAGAACAGCATCCAGAAACTCTAGCTGCCATCGTGGAGGTGGGTGTCTCCCAACCAATGAGCCTGGAGTTGCCTGGTAAGTCAGTACTGCACATATGGCTATTATGTCCCATTTAGTTGCATGTGTCACTGTACATTATGTAAAGTATCAACATATGCAAGGTATGTGGACACATAAGCTGCATACTACAGTATGCTGCCCTGTGTATGCACACATGTGCATACTATATGCTATTATACAGGCAAATGTGTTAACATGCACAGTGCACCCTGTGGCTGTCATACAGTCATGGATAATGTTCATACTGCTGTGTCACCCCTATACAGGTACCTCTGGTGTGCCACACAGACATGAGTTCGTTGCAGGTAAGACTGTCATCAGTATCAGGCATGTTAAAGCATAGATCTATTTGCCATGTGGCCAGTTAACACTTGCACACTTGATGTTCATTCCAGTCATGATATACAGGTCACAGCACCCATCATTCACACAGGCCACCCATGTGCAATATATACAAACGAAATGATACACCAACTTGAAACCACAGTATTTGTCATTGCTACATGTGTGGTCAGCTGTGCATGCAACAGTGGAGGTGATCTACAATGGCGGCATATGTAGTATGCATTGGAACAACATGTGTGGTATGCAAACAGTACCACACAGTGAGCTGTGATATGGGCAGCCCACAGGTGTCACCATTGTGTTGTATGCCCCTGCATTGGGTGCACACATTGTGATGTGCCATCTGACATGTCCTAGACATGTAGTGTTCTGGCTGCAATATTGTCACACTATCCCATGACCCATACCCCACATACCAAACATACAACCCGTTGTCTGCACAGCCCTGTGGATGGTGACATATCTGACATCTATGGGTGTATGTCATATGGGACAACACAGACATGTGAGATAGATGGCCATCACACACATTTGGCCAACACATGTGCACACATGGCCATGGGGGATGGCCAGAGACACGTAGCCACACAGTAGATGTGATGTGTATACACCCTGTTGCACATTGTCCACACATGGTCCACTTATAGCCTTAGTTGACTGATTATACAGTTGATGTGGTACAGTGGACATCCTAACAGCCTGTGAACAGCTAGTTGAGGTGTCACTGAAGTCTACCATATTAGATCAGTTGCACATCATGACTGTGTCATAGCATGACAGTAGTCACCTGTACAGCTTCCACAGACATTGACACCACATCAGGCCACAGATACTGTACATTTCCCTTGCTGCTGTAGGACATCACCGTTAGCTGTGCACCTCATGTGTGTGTGGTACATCAATGTCATGTGGGAAATGGTGAATTGACATGTCCGCTATGTGTGGACATGGTTGCCAGGCAGCTAAGACACTGTCGTTGTTGTGCAGGGGTGTCAGCTGTAGGCCTCCTGTCACTTGACACAGCATTGTTTGGTGTGTATACACCTCAGCATCGTGGGTCACAATCCACAGTTATGTCATGGGTATGCATGCAGTTATGGCTATGCAATGTGTACATATTATGCATTGTACAGCAATATAGATGCCTCAAGATGCCATGCAATGGCACAGTGTCTGTACTTCACACTGTATAGCAATGTAGACGGCTCACACTACCCTTCCATGCCCATGCACATTTGCTAAACATGCATTCTATCTGTAGGGCATACAGACAACACCACGATGTGATGCCCATTACGATGCTGTACATGTGTCAGGACACCATTGTGTCAGACATGTATGCATGTTAATGCACATGTCAGCAGAGTACATGTCAAGGTCACATCAGCCATTTGTACTGTGAACCTGTTCTGGTCCACATGGTGTATCACGGGGATGCATGCATACTACCATGATTATGTGAACTGCATGGCTACTGATATGACACCTGCTTGCTGTAGTGTGCACCCCAGGGAGGTATGTTTACTAACACTATTAATGTCCGAGCTGCATGCCCTCTGCTGTACCACAGGCATGCTGCATGCCATCTGTCAAATCACATGCATGGTGTGTCTGTGTGTGTGTGTGTGTGTGTGTGTGTGTGTGTGTGTGTGTGTGTGTGTGTGTGTGTGTGTGTGTGTGTGTGTGTGTGTGTGTGTGTGTGTGTGTGTGTGTCTGTGTGTCTGTGTCTATTGTAATTTAGAGTCTTTCTTTGCATTCACAGGTGATGTAGGTGCGTTACCCTCCTGCGGTCCATCTGATGTTAGTGTCCCCACAGATACTAGCAGTGATGAACATATGCATGAGGTACAGGCAGGGTTGTCAGGGGCTGAATTTGTGCCAACGGTTGCCATCCCAGCTATGTCCCCCTCTTCCCCGCACACAGTTCTGCTGCCAACACATACCGCATCAGCAGTGGCCATAGAGGAAGGACAGTCAGCGTCTGTTAGTGTGGAACAGGAATGTGTGGTGGCTACAGAAGGTGTGTCTACACACCATGGTGTCAGTGTAATGACTGCAGATGTGCCACACAGGCATGTAGCTAGTGCTGCTTGGAGGAGGACCTCTGGCAGACATGCACCTGCAGGACAGAGCGCAGCAGCTGGTATCACCAGATGCATGTTCCAGACTGTAATGACGGCACAGGCACGTGCTGAACAGCACACCAGGGAAGGGCAGAGGCTGCAGAAGGATGCTATCCGTACCCTAAATAACAACATCCAGGCATTGGCAAATGCTCAACAGCAGATTGCTGATGTTCTTGACAGGCGATTGGGTGACATAGTTGGAATCCTTGACCATGGCATGGCAATCCGCGAGCGTGAGCTGTCTGTGCTGGAACATCTGGTAGGAGTGAGGAGTAGGCCACGTGGACATAGGCCAGCCACACCACCTAGTGCAGGTCAATGTGAGCATGCCACCTCACATGCCCGCTCCCATAGTGCCGGTTGCAGTAGCAGTGCAGCTGGTGCTGTGCTGTCCACACTGGGACACAGCAGGCCACGTGGGCGTGGCCCTGGATGTTCCCAGTGGGGACACGGTTCCAGTGGACATGTGTCGTCGGACAGTAGCCAATCTGTACCTCTGCCTCATAGTGCCCGTGCAACCCCTGGCAGGCACAGGTCACGTGTCCGTGGCCGGACACAGTGAGCTGTACAACCTGGTCTGTACAATCTGGAGCTGTCAATAATACCCCATGTAGGCCTCACAAAAGGCAGAACTGTGTGCACACATACACGCACACAGCAAAGACATCTGTAGGGCACAACAACAACCACATGCATACTGAACAGACATGTCCAATCATATCACTGGCCTTTACTACAAACATGATGTCATCCATTGGTGCAGCCTATGCCCCTGGCAAACATTATCACCCTGTGCATATGATGAAGCCTGTGCTGCATCCCTGTCATCCACACCATCGGTGCAGGGACATGCTCAAATGGTCTGATGCACCGGGTGAACAGAATAGTGAGATGTGTAATTTGCATTAGTTGTGTAAGAATAGTGAGAGAAGTGTATATTACAATAGTTGTGTGAGAATAATGAGAGACGTGTATATTACATTAGTTGTGTACTGTTGACACGCACCAGACATACCATGTAGTACAGGTTTAGCATGCATTGTTATATGTTCACAGTATGTGTCATGGTAACAACAGTAACAGTATGTTGGTAATGATGCCCTGGTTCCCTCCTTATGGTCTACTTGCATGTGCCTACATGTAGCACTGTTTGCAGTCTCCCATGTGTAACTGTGGAGTACTCACAGGCACATATGGCAATATCAGCATGCTAAACGTAGCCTCAGCCTGACTGTCTGAAAGTCTAACATACCACAGATGTCCACACATATACTGATCCAGAAGCATGTGGGCAGTTTAATAGGCTACAGTGGCTAGAGACGTGACATCCATACCAGGTCACATCACAGGTATGTTGACATGGTGCAGGGGTTGTACCCAGCGGTCTGGCCAATGATAATGTTAGAGGCCACTTGATAGCATGAGGCCTCATTGTGTAGCAGTAATACCCTGTCACATTACAGGAACATGCTCACACTAATGGGGTCAACAACACTATAATGCACACCCCATGGTGTTGAGGTGAGGACCCTTGCTATGTGGTCATCACCCTCACAGTACTGTGCACCCACACAATGTGACACAGAGAAAGAACATGTACAGGTAGCCAGTGCGGCTGAGACCGATGGCATCAACAGGGTAGTGGACTGCATCACCATGAGGGGTTAGGGATCCTGTGTGTTCTTTATGGTAGCATACACCCTCACTCCATGCACCAGACAGCCATACATACCTACATACACACACACACACTGTGGAGACCACAAATGTCATACACATTTGGATAGCTGATGTGTGTGATACATACACCACACCTGCCTACGTCATGCTTTCCATACTGCAGTATGTACAGATCTCTACAACAGTGTACAGGGGTATGTGACAACTGGGTTGTATTCCACACCATATGTGACATATATGGTCACACAAGCAAACACACATGGCAGTACTGTGAATGATACACCTGCTATATGATGATACGTCTGACAGACATGCAGCAGTATTGGCCGCATTATGTGTACCAACGCTACCTTCGGCAATTGTGTTGCTATATGCACACGGGAGGATGTAAGTTTTACAGGTGTCAAGTGATGTACTGTCGATAACACCTGACCGCTGTGTAGGTGTTATGTCTCCACCATCAAGTAACGGTAACATAGCGTACTGTTTGCACATGTCATGGTTGGATGGCGTGTGACACACCTGTGAGTCATCCCTGGCAAACATCCATCTACACAGGTGCATCACCACTTTATGTACACACATCCATCCATACCTGCTGTACATCCTACTGTACTGTCAGTATGTCACCATATACAAGTGTCAATTATGGGGCTGCATTGCAGCTGCATGTTGTAGTTAGGCACGGATGAGTTACTTACATCATCTACTGTACATGCATGGTAGCTGCATGCACACTACAGATTGTACATGTGTGTTGGTCCTACATGCCTGTCATGTAGCCATGTTTGTATGTATTGCAATTGGTGGACATGTGTGTTGACATACATAACACATGGACTGTTGTATGATATGATGGGTGTCATGGGTAACTAGTACAGAGGGAATGTGTCCTCGGTCAACATTGCTACCTCATGTACTGTTAGCATTGAACAGCCATGGACCCACCTTCCATTTATGTGTGTATGATTGCTGTAGCCACTTGTCTGCACAGAGGACAGCAAAAGCTATGCTATGTACATATGTGGTGTGTGTTTGGTCCATGCACATATCCACTGCAATTACATGTATGACATAGCCAAACATGTGTGTTCGTTGGTGTACAGCGACAGTCATCTGTCACAGCTGTGTAAGACCCAGGGCCCCTGGTATGTGTAGAGTCAACCTGGTTATGTACAGTGGTATCATTGCAATGCATAACACATGATGGAACCCTATCGGTACATGTGTAGTCTGCACAGTTGCTGTAGACCTATGTACAGTCCAGTGGTCATGAGTCACATGGTGTTGTGTTAATGTATGGCTGTGTATTGCTGGTCCAATGACATGGTGATGTGTGATGGCTACATTGTAGATTGTAGTGTGTACCTCTGTGATCTACACCTGAGACAACTGTGATAGCTCCTGAGTGTGTACTGGTTAATACATGTGAGTGGCCTTCATGTACGTGGGGACAGTAATACCATACTGTGCCCTTCTGTGTTTAGAATCCGTGTGCATGCAAGATGGCCCTTTGCAACTGCTAAGTGTGTGAGCATGCCCAGTATGCCATTGTGTAGCTGGACACACAGTACATTCCAAATTGCGCCCTTCCGTGATTAGAATCCATGTGCATGCAAGACGGCCCTTTGCAACTGCTAAGTGTGTGAGCATGCCCAGTATGCCATTGTGTAGCTGGACACACAATACATTCCAAACTGCACCCTTCCGTTAGAATCTGTGTGCATGCAAGACGGCCTTTTGCAACTGCTAAGTGTGTGAGCATTCCCAGTATGCCATTGTGTAGATGGACACACAGTACATTCCAAACAGACATGTGATACTAAGCGTGTGGGCATGGCCATTGACATCCTGTATAGTGATGGTGGTCATCCAGGCAACAGATGTCCATTTTCAATGTCACGATGGATGCCTACATTGAACACACTGGTTGCTGTCTTCAAGGGTGTACTGTCTGTGGCGCTTCCCTTATCTATGTAGTGTTGTTGTAGTGCTCCGTAGATATTTGGTTGCCCCAATCACACCACTGTCGTGTGTTTGTCTATGTCTACCTTGGGACAGTAATATGCTTTCAGACTGCTCACTCTCTATACATTCCCTATCGGCATCCTTGCCTTTGCGGATGATGTCACCCACCTAGAAGTATGCCTCTGGGAGTACTGTGCTCAGTAATCTTGGTAGCACGTTCTGTAAATGCGTAATGCTGTAGTGTGATAAGGTAGTTAGGTGTATGTTCGACTCCTAGCCCTGTCAAGTGTGTGTTTGTGTGTGTGTGTGTGTGTGTGTGGTTCCAGCTGCCTGGGGACACAGTAATGCTTTTAGATGCCTCACACCACATACATTCCCTATCAGAGTCTTTGCCTTTGCGAATGATGTCACCCACCTAGAAGTATGCCTCTGGGAGTGCTGTGTTCAGTAATCTCGGTAGCGCATTCTATAAATGCGTCATGCTGTAGTGTGTTAGGGTAGTTAGGTGTATGTTCGACTCTCAGCCCTGCCAAGTGTGTGTGTGTGTGTGTGTGTGTGTGTGTGTGTGTGTGTGTGTGTGTGTTTGTGCGCATGCTCCCATCCGCCTGGGGACGCAGTCTTGCTTTTAGATGCCGCACACCACAGCAGTTTGCTACCAACGTCTTTGCCTTTGCGGATGATGACACACACCTAGATGACTGCCTCTGGGACTGCTGTGCTTAGTAATCTCAGTAGCGCGTTCTGTAAATGCGTCATGCTGTAGTTTGTTAGGGTAGTTAGGTGTATGTTTGACTCCCAGCCCTGCCAAGTGTGTGTGTGTGTGTGTGTGTGTGTGTGTGTGTGTGTGTTTGCGCGCATGCTCCCGTCTGCCTGGGGATGCAGTCTTGCTTTTAGAAGCCGCACACCACAGCAGTTTGTTACTGACGTCTTTGCCTTTGCGGATGATGACACGCACCTAGATGACTGCCTCTGGGGCTGCTGTGCTTAGTAATCTCGGTAGCGCGTTCTGTAAATGCATCATGCTGTAGTGTGTTAGGGTAGTTAGGTGTATGTTCGACTCCCAGCCCTGCCAAGTGTGTGTGTGTGTGTGTGTGTGTGTGTGTGTGTGTGTGTGTTTGCGTGCATGCTCCCGTCCGCCTGGGGATGCAGTCTTGCTTCTAGATGCCACACCCCACAGCAGTTTGCTACCGACATCTTTGCCTTTGCGGATGATGACACGCACCTAGATGACTGCCTCTGGGACTGCTGTGCTTAGTAATCTCAGTAGTGCGTTCTGTAAATGCATCATGCTGTAGTGTGTTAGGGTAGTTAGGTGTATGTTCGACTCCCAGCCCTGCCAAGTGTGTGTGTTTGCGCGCATGCTCCCATCCGTCTGGGGATGCAGTCTTGCTTTTGGACGCCGCACACCACAGCAGTTTGCTACTGATGTCTTTGCCTTTGCGGATGATGACACACACCTAGATGACTGCCTCTGGGACTGCTTGCTTAGTAATCTTGGTAGCGCGTTCTGTAAATGCGTCATGCTGTAGTGTGTTAGGGTAGTTAGGTGTATGTTCGACTCCCAGCCCTGCCAAGTGTGTGTGTGTGTGTGTGTGTGTGTTTGCGCGCATGCTCCCGTCTGCCTGGGGACACAGTCTTACTTTTAGACGCCGCACACCACAGCAGTTTCCTACTGACGTCTTTGCCTTTGTGGATGATGACATGCACCTAGATGACTGCCTCTGGGACTGCTGTGCTTAGTAATCTCGGTAGTGCATTCTGTAAATGCGTCATGCTGTAGTGTGTTAGGGTAGTTAGGTGTATGCTCGACTCCCAGCCCTGCCAAGTGTGTGTGTGTGTGTGTTTGCAGCTGCCTGGGGACACAGTAATGCTTTTAGATGCCTCACACCACACACATTCCCTATCGGCGTCTTTGCCTTTGCGGATGATGTCACCCACCTAGAAGTATGCCTCTGGGAGTGCTATGTTCAGTAATCTTGGTAGCACATTCTGTAAATGCGTCATGCTGTAATGTGTTAGGGTAGTTAGGTGTATGCTCGACTCCCAGCCCTGCCAAGTGTGTGTGTGGGTGTGTGTGTGTGTGTGTGTGTGTGTGTGTGTGTGTGTGTGTGTGTGTGTGTGTGTGTTTCCAGCTGCATGACAACAGTACATTGCTTTTACAGTATTCACTCTCCATAACATCCGTGCAGCATCTTTGCCTTTGATGCTGCTGTCTGCAGGCTAGACGTGTGCCTGTGTGAATCATGTGATCCACTGATCACAGTAGCGCATTTTGTAACTGTGTGATGCTGTCGTGTGGTACAGTGCTTACGTTTATGTTCTGCTCCCAACCCTGCCACGTGTGTGTGTGTGTGTGTGTGTGTGTGTGTGTGTGTGTGTGTGTGTGTGTGTGTATGTATCTATCTACATATATATATATATATATATGTCTATATATATATATATATACATATATATATATATATATATATATATATATATATATATATATATATATATATATATATATATATATATATATATATATATATATAAAATGTATATTGTATATAGATATGTATGTTGGGATTATCATTCTTGACTCTGCTGCATTGTCTGTACGTGAGCACCATGGATGTATGTACATCTGCTATGGCTCTGTGATAGTGCACATACTGTGTGCTGTAGTGATCGTGGGTTATACATGTGTAGAGACCGGTTATTGTGTTGCTGGGTATTACACAGGCATTGGAAACAATGTTAGTGCAGCACCTTTGACTTGTATGCAGATCTCGGCAACAGTCAGCAGTGGTTATTACACTGGAGTGTGAGTATGGTTCATATCCATCTGTAGTAACTGTCAATTCTATGCACCTCAGGTTAACATTACAGAGCACGTTTATCCACAGGTTGTGGTAGAGATCCCAGGACTGTATGTGTAGACATTGACAGGTGCAGGACTGAGTTGTGTTGGATGCATGGAGGGGTGTCCATGGCCAGTAATGGGGATCTCTACAGCCTGGCAGGTACGGTCTGTGACTGTCCCACAACCTCCTGTATATGGCTGACACATGCTGTACCTGTGTATATGCAGACACACACACTTACCACAAACCGCTATGGCTATCACATACACACACCCATTGCACCACTACCGGGCCAAGCAATAACCGTTGTCCCTCACACACCCACACCTACGTGTACATTGGATGGCTCTATGACAGCTCTGGACATGTTAACACCACACCCTGAGCATATGATGTCACCTGTGCCACCACCTGTGATGTGTAACATTGATGCAGGATCTGACTAACCTGGTGCTGCTGCACACGGTGGCTTTATTCCACTGTATTGATGTTAGCATGCTGTTAACACACAGTGTGTTACTTCCAGGTGTACTTCAACAGGCATGATGCATTGCAGCTATGACCATCACTGTAGCATAGTTTACAGCACTGTTACTTCTGATGATGTAGTCTCCATCCATGTGCCATTTCACTGATGTGTGTAGTATTGGCAGCATGTGTGTCTGTGTATGTGCAGTACATGTGTGATGTGTGTAGTACACATGTATACATGCTTACAAACGCATACACGACATTACACGGGCTTCACTATTCGTACACTAGCTTTCTTGTTCTTCCACACACGCACACAGGCTAACACGCGCGCACACATACTTACTCGGGCTTACTGGCGTGCATGGCCACAGACACACTGTGGGCAGGTTTGCAGGTCACATCAGTGGTATCCATGGCATACGGCGTCAATCTCCTGATGTTCCCTAGGATAGCTCATGACACGTCTCTTCCACTGAGTACTGACAGCACACATGTGACACTGCTCCGGTGAGGTTACATTGTTTTGTACATACACACTCATGTTGTCACCTATCTTCTACTCTAATAGTCCCCTTAACCTACACTACACGGTAGAGGCTTGGCCCATATGGCATGACATGTTGTGATTCACTATCCTCAGCCTCACTTGCCTCACACTGCCTACAAATACTTTGTTACATCTCTGACAGAGCGCTTCCACACATAAGTACCAGTACGCAGTAGCCACGTTGTCTCCAGCTTGCCATTCATCTGCATGGCGTACTAACATCTAACTAAACCTACATTTTGTATGTATATTATCCATATGTCTTGTTTTGAAGCGCAGCGCGTTCTCGTGGCACTGCGCTATGCTTCCATACCAGGGATCGGGGGAGGACAACTACTGGTTCATTGATATCCAATGGACAAAGCCGCCACTGGCCTTGGACTTGGACATTGGCATGCTTCTTCGACTGTATTCATACTGTATTTGCAGCTGTCATTGCTCCGTTTAGCAACGTGCAAAATGTTAGTCGCATAACATCCAGGTACATTTCTGCACAAAACTCTGCTCTTGCACGGACAGCTTATTGTTTCATGTATCATGTAATTACTTAGGGTTACCACCTGTCCCACTTTGCGAGGGACAGTCGTTCTTTGGGCAGTTGTGTCCTGCAAAAAATGTGAAAAAATGGCAAATGTCCTGAGATTTTAGGACAAAATTATTTTCTATATTTTATGTAATAGTTGCATAAAACAGTTATTTTGTATCTGAAACACCTAAATGTTATAAGAAACAGAATAAGGAACTAAAATGCTACAAGAATAGACTTTTATTCAGGCAAAAAACTGAAGTTCTGTCCTTTGTACTGGCCGTGGGTATGTTTTGCTCTGCAAAATCTGATGTTTGTAGCACAAATGTCCCACTTTGGGCATTTGGAAAGGTGGCAACCCTATCATTACATCATTTGCATAGCTTACACATACAAATGGGGTATGTTGCAAATCCCAACATTGTCCGTGCAATGTTCATGTTACGGCGGTCTTGCACCCATGCAGGTGTTTGCTGAATAGCCTGGCAGTCATCTTTCCTTGCTGTACTCTCACTCAATCCATACACGCCGGAGGCTTCATGTATCATGGCCTAGGCTTTGCTGTGTGCTATGTCTATTTGTGGTGTATGCATGGCTGTGGGTATGTCCCACTGTCATCATTGGTAAAGGTGACACCCTATAGGTACTTCATGTAGACTGCTGTGTCATTTGACATGTCAGCACATACCTGCTGATGAACTTCCTACTGCAGTGCTTTTCATATCTTCTGAGTTATCTTGCAGTCGATAATGCTGTTTCCTCAGACATGTATCTGTTTCAGATCATACCTATCAACCTCCTAGTGCAAAACATCTGTACAAAGCCTAACCTGATGGGGGGACAGATAGGGGCAGATTCTACATATTGCTCTTACAAACGTAGATAGTTGACAGTATTATAGGTTTTGCATTCGTATGACCTTTCAGAGGGATTTGGGGTTTTAAACACATATGTTTATCATTATTTAATGACGTCAGTTCTCAGGTATTTGGCAGACAGGTACAGATTGTGAGAGGAACACACCACACATATGAGGCATACATCTGCACATTTGTACAGTTGCGAGGTATGTTTCTGATACTGGACATCAATTTCCTTACGCCAATACACACAATACATTGTGCCATCACAGGCCAGTTACCATTACATTCCTATTGCAGGACACACCCACCCACTGGGTTATATTCCTCACACAGGCCAACAGGTGCTTATCCACACTAATTATTCCATCATGTACCTTATGTGTACACCGGTATTTGCACTTTCCGTCAGTGGCAGAGCTCACGTACGAGTATGGGGGACTGGACACTGTATCGGTGACACTGCATGACACCCTGAGGGACACATGTCTTTTGGGTCTATTAACCTTGCACATTGACTTTCACAGGCCATACATTGTAATTCACATTTGTGGACAAACATGCTTATGACTTGTACATGTTTTGTCATTTGTCCTGACGTCTTTCTTCTCACCTGTCCACCTAGTATCACTAGTTCTGTACATTTAATAAGGATGGGTTACCTTCATACCTCTCACCTGTACACATTATGGGTATACGCCCTGGGGTTTGACCTATGATTCTGTTACATTTGTCATGATAATGTGCCTTTCTGGTAGATTGCTGGCAAGCCATGACGGACTGTGCGGTTAGATAATCATGACTGACATTTCTATTTCATGATTACTAACTCTCATAACATTCGTATTCCTGACTACGCAAATATTCTATCAACGGTCTGACTTTGTCTGAGGTATATTTAATATAGTCCCTATTTGTCTGTCGTGTACTATGCCTTAGTCCAGCTGTCTTATTCTGACATTCTGGCAGGTATGGTTACCATCTTGGTCGTATGCATGTCCATCCATGATAATTGCCTACATGACACTGATATAGATCCCTACGTCTTCCCCAATGGTTTACACAATATCCAGTAGATGGGTTGCACCTTTTTGGAGAATGTAGGTGTGTGCTATACCCACATAGGTATATTGATCACTCCCATGGGGCGTACCTAATAGATCTGTGTCAACCAACACCTTGGCCCAATTCTGCATACCCATGATTCCCATACCTGATACACCTCCACAGTACCCATTAAACATGTTTAATGTGAGCAATAATAAAGTGTGAGGACACTTCTGAGCACTCCCCACTCTGCGGATATCAGCTTGTACGTCATACATTCAATCGACCCATGTGTTATTACCCTTGCACCTGCTACTGTTGCATGTACACCTATATCGTAGTTGCAGGTGTGACTTCTTTTGCATCAATGACGGTTGGCACTTCATACAGGATCAATTTTTGGGGTCCTGCAAAGGACACCTATATTCATGTTTAACGTGTAGAACTTGCAGGCCCTGTCACACTGGTACTTTCCGGGCAATGGTTTGGAAACCATTGGTGTATTCTCCTTTCATGCATGTCTGTCTGTCTATCCATATTAGCTATACCGTGACCTATTTATATACATGTGTTATATGTACAGGTACATATGTTTGTTGTGTATATATCTATTCATGTATCGTGTGTGTATAGATTTATATATGTACATATATACATATGTCTGTACATTCCTCATCTCATAATTTGCTTTGGATTATGTCTGTGGATATATGTGTATATATATCTCCATATCATACCTTTCAACTGTACAGATTTCCGCTGCATGTACAGCTGTTTGCCTCTTATCTTTGGTCCGTTTTTCATAACCTTGTGTCTGTCTGGCAAGTTAGTGGCATATCATTAAAGACTGACGTTGGTATATAATGACAAACATTTCAGGTTACGACTTCATACCCTTCAGAGAATCCATGCTAGTGACACACCTGTTATTCTATCCACTTTCTATGTTTGTTAGGGCAATCTCTGGGGATTGTCCCTATTTGTACCAGTTGTTGTCATGGCTTTGTCCGGTTTCGTACTTTACGGGTTTAACAGGTATGAGCCATGTACATAGAACATGGGGAAAACACCATTCATTTTCTATTCTGTGAGCGGATTACACACGCGCAGGCGCACTTGCATATCCTTATTGTGGGTTACATGTGTTTCATAGATAATTGTGCTTCTGTGAACTTTCATAATTCTGACCGTAACAGTTACATATCTGTATTCCAGTTTACGGACTACTGCAAAACACACGTTCACCTTTACATATTTAAATGTGTGTACTGCACAAACGCTTTCATTACACTTTCAGGTTATATGTGCAGTGGTCGTAGGTCAACCGGGACTTCATTCACATTGGCCGGATACCAGAACCACTATTCTATTGGTGTTCTCCCTCATTGATATGCATACCCACAGTACTTAGCTACATCAACATACGCCTCACCGCTTCACCTACGACACAGGCATCCATTCTCCTGCTGGGAAAAAGGTGGTACTACATATTACACATTCCCTATTGCCTACTGCTGTGGACTCCGGCTGCATTGTTAATCACTCCGAGGATATGCAGAACACCAAGGCATATAGTCCAGGCACATACAGGTCTCTGATTGTCAGGGTGTTCATGTAATGATCTGGGTTTAGGCTTGTCCACCTGCTGAATGGAACTTCCCTGGCTGAGGTCAAATGTCAGACGAAGCATACGGACAGGGATTATCTCCCTATTTTGAAGTTTTACCTGTGTTTATAGACACAGGTGTTTGGGCACCTGTCAGCAGCTTATTCTGTTGGCATTACATATTATGGGTGGGGTTGTTATAGTCCATACTCCACGATGAGGGGTGTTCCCATTCGCATTTGATTATTACCTGTATATAGTCATATGGGGATTATTATTTTTGGACATGAAGTGACTACAGGTATGCAGTTGTACATTACACAAGTGTGAAGGGCTGTTCCTGTAAATATGTACAGAACATACCTCTCAACCTCTTAGAGCACCGAACCTGTGCAAAACCTACACGATGGGGGGACAATTAGGGACACATTTTAATGATTGCTCTTACAAGCTGAGAACATTGATAGAATGTTAGGTTTTGCATTAGCATGACTTTTGTGCAGGTTGTGGAGTCTTATACTCAGGATATTTCTCATTATTTAGTGATGTCAATCCTCAGCTATTTACCACACTGGTCAGATTGTCGAGGCACACACCAACACTATGGGGCGAACCTGTGGTCATTCTTAGGGTTGCCACCTTTTCAACTGCCCAAAGTGGGACATGTTCTGTAGAGATGTCAGATTTTCCAGGACAAAACATACCTACAGCCATGCATAGTACTGAACTTTAACCTTTTTTGTACCTATAATAGCTTATTCTAGTATGGTGCGAACCTGTGGTCATTCTTAGGGTTGCCACCTTTTCAACTGCCCAAAGTGGGACATGTTCTGTAGAGATGTCAGATTTTCCAGGACAAAACATACCTACAGCCATGCATAGTACTGAACTTTAACCTTTTTTGTACCTATAATAGCTTATTCTAGTAACATTTGAATTGCTTATGCTACTTCACATAACATATTGGGGATTCATATATAAAATAACCATTTTATGTGACTATTAAAGTAAATTAGGAAATAAACTCTCAGGACATTTGCTATGTGTTGATTTTTTTCACAGGACACAACTGCCTACAGAGGGATTGTTACTCGCAAAGTGGGACAGGTGGTGACCCTAGTCATTTTGCGAATATCCAGACAGTTGAGTGGTATAGCACAGACCTCTGTAATACGCTGTTGTGTTCTGGCACAGCAGTAGCTCAGCATTAAAGACTGCAGTCAGAATGTGCTGACAGACAGTTGGGTTTCAGACTTCATACTCCAGACATTAATGCCAATGTGCAAACTGTTATTCTATCAAATTCTATGTTTCTAAGAGATATGTTTACAGATTGTCCCTGATTTTGGACCTTTGTCTCACTTATATTCATGGCTCTGTCCAGATATTTTGCTCACACAGGTATGGTCAGTCATGACTGCACACAGTCAGTGTCCCTCACACTTGATCAGGGTTGACCTGTTTACGTTGTGTCTTCCTCGCCCTCATGCCGTTTTCCACTTTGCAAATGTGTGCATTATATTCTCCCTCCTATTTGTGTCTGGACATGTGCATCATGGGAAGGTATTTTATCCTGGGTGGTAGGTTATGCATGCCCACTTAGGGCTGGACAGTGTCATGGACCTCCACTGCACGCTCTGACTTGTGTCCAGATATCTACTGGATTGAACATCATGTCATCGTACCCATTCTACTATTTACACAAGTTGGTCATCCGTGAGGGATATCCTAAAAATTGGTCAAGACGAAAACAAGTTAGATAACGAAGATTTTTGTGGCTGCACGAAAATGTGCAGGGGTTTTCCCTGCAGGGGATACACGGTTTGCAATCCTGACACTGCCTAGGGTGACAATACCTACTACATATGCATAGGGGTCACTGTGTGTAGCTGTTTCTGCAACAAACCAGTGGACCAAGTACGGCTGAATTTGGTGGACGTTCTGGTATGGTGGCAGGTTGTATGTTGTGGAGGGTATGCTGGGTAGGCTATTATGCATCCAGGTGTGTTGCGTTTGTTATGGCCAGTTCCATCAGGACCCATCTGTGGGTATGTGACGGTGTCGTATCGATACATTTGTCTCGCATATTTCCATATTCGTATGTTTGTGAGATTGTGTTCTACACTATGGCCTGTCTGCTTGTCTTGCAGCTGTTTCTACATGAGGTTGTGTTTCTTTCCACTTCACCCGCTGCCCCCTCATACACCTCCGGTTCACCTTTTCTGCATATGACACAAGTATTGCCTTTGAGGAATTTACCATTAAACACACACCCCTCACACGCGAATTACTCACACCCCATAGAGCACTACTTTGGTTGTTGGCCCATGACATGGCCAGAGTTACACATTGACTACCCTACATGTGTCGGGTACCTTTATGGTTGTGTGGACTACCCTGCCATGTTTGCTTTCCATATGCTATACCTCACGCACATAGGTACACACCCTTACTTCACTTTCATTACTTGGTTGGTGTATCCGGGTACTACCCGTTCGACTGTGTCACATACACGTTTGGATTATAGAGCTGACTTCTGGATTTTGCCAGCCTGTTCTACTCATTGGTAGGATGGCACCTTTTCCTATGTCCAAGCTATTCCTTACACATGTCCGACCGTTGTGGACATTGCCTCCCCACAGTCAACGGTTGTGTTTCCACCTTTTCAATTGGCCACAGTGTGACATAGGGTTACCACCTGTCCCACTTTGCGAGGGACAGTCCCTCTTTGGGCAGTTGTGTCCTGACATGTAATTGTCAACATGGCAAATGTCCTGAGATTTTAGGACAAACATATTTCTTATATTTTATGTGATAGTTGCATTAAACAGTTAATTCTGTATCTGAAATACCTGACTGTTATGAGAAACAGAATAAGCAACTAAAATGCTACAGGAATACGCTTTTCTGTAGGCAAAACAGTTATGTTCAGTCCTTTGTACTGGCTGTGGGTATGTGTCGGCCTGTACAGTCTGATGTCTGTACCAAACATGTCCCACTTTGGCCATTTGTAAGGGTGGCAACCATACTGTGACAGTTGTGGTGAACACAGCATATTTTACAGGCCGACACATACCCAAGGTCAGTTTGGCAGATAGAACTTACAATTCTTGCCTATATCTAAGCTTATTCTTGTAGCATTTTGGTATCTTATTCTGTTTGTTATGACATTTATGTATTATACGTCCAGTGAAATATGTTTAATGCAACTATTGCATGATGTCTACAGAGGAATTATGTCCTATATTCTCTGGACATTTGCCAGTTTTACATGTTTGTGTCAGGACACATCTGCCCACAGAGGGACTGTCGCTCGCAAAGTGGGACAGGTGGTAATCTTGGTCAACGGTACGGATCATACTGTTCCTTTCGGCCTACATGTGTCCGTGTTGTTATGGCTTGTTTATATGCTCCTTCTGTTTCGTTTACATGCGTATGCTATTTCCTATCACATTTGGTATGTGAAATACGGACATACCTTTTGTATGTGACTATTACATGGCTTGTGGAATATGATTCAGACATACGGTCACTACCTATATCTACATTTCTCCTCGTGTATTTTGTTATGGACACATCTGCACAGCTATGTTCCCTCCCTCAAATTATGGGTCAGCTGGTGACCCTCTCCATTGGACTGGACGTACCTACTGGCGGCTCGCTAACATCTGAAACGTTTCACTTCCACATAGCATAGCTATCAACACTACGTTGGACTACAGGCACACAGTTTTCCTGTCATTTGTTCATGGGTAGGGACCTGTTATTCCCTACTGTGCATTTGTGTTTGACTCTTCATTTTCTGTTTGTAAGGACTCTGCTTTGCATACGTTTCAGTCTCCACGGACACTGATAGGTACGATTACTATTGCTGGCGGAATATAATATTCAGCAGTTTAGGTTGATCCTTGAAAGCCGACATTGACATGCCTCCCTGTGCAACTTTGATACGCCCCTTGCACTCACGCACGTTTCCTATGCACGTGGCTGTGGCAGCTGCGCGTCTTCATTAATATGCATATGGCGCGTCTACTCCACATCTACGCTGCACGGCCAGTGCAAGCCTTACGTCAGACTTGCGCCAAGCTTCATGAATCTGGGGGCATATGTCTCTTTATTGATTCAAATTCTAAAATACAGGCCCCTGGATTTACTATTCTTCCATGCAGGACTAGCTTAGTCCTGCACAGAAGCAGCTGTTTAGGAGCAGGACAGCAGTGAGCCATGCATATTAATGAAGGAGCGCTGCCTGAGCTCCTAATCTTACACACAGCATGTAAGAGTGCAGGGGGCATGTCTGAGAGCAGAGCTCTCAGAATATACATGCCCCTGCAATGAAGAACAGCAGAAAGTCCTAAAAGAATCAGCGAGACCGCTCATAGGTGTACACATACCCCTAGCAACATCCCCTCACATGTACAAGAGCAATAGTTAACACAAAAAATATAAAGATACTTTATTTTTTATGAAATAGATTAAATTTAACCATAGGTGCGCGGGTTTGCCCATTGCTTAGCTACAGTTAATGCAGGTTAAATGGCAGAAGAGGATAAAAAGCAAGATATATGCAAATGAAGCAGTATAGCAATAGTGTAGTGGGCAGAACATTCGCCTTACGAGCAGTCATTCCCAGTTAGAGTCCCACTGCAGCACATTCCATTTTTCATGTCAAATCACTTTATGACCAATATTTTTAGTTGCATAACCTACTAAATAACATATATTTGTGAACTGGAGTACTGCATTAAATGCAGATGTGAGGTATCAGTGTCATAATGTTGCAAAGTCCAGAGATAATTACATGTGCCCCATACAGTATATGTACACAGGAATCAGGGATACACATGGAAGGTAAAATGTGTAATGAATGATAACTCCATACAGCTTCCTAATCCCCCACCTTCCCAACAACCATTAGACATTACTGTCTAAATTAGTGCAGTGGTAAGCGGGAGTAAGCACTAGTAAGCAAGTGTAAGCACTATTAAGCAGTAGTAAGTGGGAATAAGCATATGCAAGCACTAGTAAGCGGGTTTAAGCCCGTTTGTGCTGGGGTAAGGAATGCGCACACAGGTTAAGCAATATTGAAGCTAACTCACTAGAAGCATATTTAACCGGTTAGCATTGCTTACCCTCATGCAAACCCACTTACAAGTGCTTAAAAGTGCCTTCATAACTCTGTATGCAACAGCTGCTGTTCTGGCCAGAAACAAAATAAACAGCCTTTGCAGGTCTTGAACCCAGGACCCTGTACACTATAGTCACAGTAGTTAACCACTAAGCCATTACAGCAGTAGACAAGATTGAGGTATCACCAAACAAATCCTCACTATAGTAAAATCAAACTGAACATGTGAAAGGAATCTATATACAGTCTTATGTTCTATAACCTACCACATATCATAAATATGTGAACTGAGTACTGCAGTAAGTCCAGATGTGAGGCGTAATTGTAATAAAGTGTTGAAGTCCCCTAATAAACACAAGGACCCTGTACAGTGTACGTACACATGAATCATGGATACCAGACACATATATAACATGTAATGAATAATAAATCAATGCCAAAAGCAAATAGAATGCAAATTAAATATTAAGCAACGCTAAGCATTGGACAGGCCAGCTTAGTAGATGTAAGCAGTGTGTAGGCCAGCTAACTCAATTTGCCCATTGGTATACCCCTTTAAACAATGCCAACCTTAGGTAAGCAGGCTTGCCCATAGCTCAGCCTTTTCAAAACCATCCAATCACAGCAAAGTGTGGGAAATTGGCCCTGTTTAAACCCAACGGGTGGGAATACATCTCATAACTGGTTGTAGCTTTCCCTTGCAGGCACCATGTCTAGAATGGGAGAGGGTGTGCACTTTCGAGTGCAGCACTGGGGCATCCAGGAGTCGAGAGTCATGGCAGGACTCCTTGTCAAAGACCATGAGCAGAGACTGCTGCAGGGCCAGTACCAGGGTATATATAAAGTGGAAGCCTGGTATCATCTCGCCCATGACCTCACTAGTGCCACTGGCATACCCCAAACTGGTGAGCAGGTCAGGCATCACTACGCCGACCTGAAGCGGTGAATGAGGGATCTCTTGGATCAGTAGATCCAAGAGGCTAGGCGGACAGGGGAGGTCCCAGATGTGTGTAAGTATCACTCCACTACCTGTTTAATAATTGCCAGCTCATGTATATTATGGATAAGTATGGCTAAATATTCCTCTTATGTCCTTAACAGTGGCAAGTGAGCAGGCTGCAAACCCGGAGGCCCATGGATGTCGCTTGGAGATAGTAATACTCTTGCATGTACTGTCATAGGAAATAAATCTAAAAGTATTAGTAAGTTAATTGCCTTTATAAAACCTGTATTGTTTAAGGCAAGTACTGCATACACCAGAGAATATGGCAGGAAGAGTCTCATATAGGTTGTATGTAAATAAAAGCATAATAGCCTGACAATAATGGTCTAACTGTTGGACTGCATGTGTTTACTCTGGTATCATATGGTAATGTAGATTTGCAATCACGTAATAGTACTGTTGTATTAAGCACTGTTACTCACACTGTGCAACATAAATAAAATGTGTAGGAATATCTGTATATGACTGGTGTAATCTCCAGAGATCATTTAGTAAAACTGAGAGAGACAGACAGAAAACAGTGAACAGACAACAAAATCCAAAGAGCACATGCAATAGAGACATGAACTGTTTTTAGCACACACAGCCATGGTTCAAATCCTGGGAGTTGTAGTAGTCTGCATACAGAATCATACCCCACAACTGTACAGATATGTCCAGAATGTCCAGTAAATTGGCCCATATCTGCTGACTGTCACTCTGTCCCCCTGGGAAATCAGTGGGATGATCCCAGACATATAGGCTGCAAACAAGAAATACAACTGATTGTCACACATCTATAAGAACAAACCTGTCACTCTAGCAACTCCCCAAACTGTTATGAGAGTAATAAGCCAAGTATGTCCCATCTACACCCCCATGTTGTCAAGCTGTGAGTATGTACAGTAAAAGAGTGAGATGTAAGTGCATAATACTAATGTGAAATCTGGTACTTTGTGTGGCAACATTCAGGTAGTGCTAACAAACATTGCTCCCATAGGTCCGTCAGACACGAACACTGTGCCCAGAAATAAAAGACTGATACCCTGTATTGGTACTGTTTACTTTGGTATTGTATGGCATTGTTATTGTTACAGTTGCTCTGAATAATAAGGTATACTCATCACTGTCACCCACACTCTGCTACATAATATAACTGTCTAGGAAATCCTGTATGAGTGTTGTAAGTCACTAATGATTGAAGAGGGCAATAGTCTATATATGTCCTGGTTCACCTGCTTGTGGTCAAGACATGGCCAGAGTCTGTGCAAAAAAGAGATGGACAGGTATGTGCATAACATCAACCTGGAATCTGGGAGTATGTGTAGAAACAGTTAGTTAGTGTTAAACAATTCCTCCACAGGTATACCAGGTAAGAGGTGTATACTGCAGGTAAAACCAGTTCATGTATATAGTTGTCGACAGCCATATCACTGTCCAAACTAAGGCAATAAGGCAGTGTAGTAATACTTGTAAGGTACAGATAACAGCACTGACTAGGAAAGTAATGCGAACTACAGGAATATACTAGTTGTTAATTGACATCCCCCCACCATATCTGTAACAATAAACTAAATACCCAACTCAATTGTTATGTGATGACTTCACTGTAATGTTGGGACATATGTTCTATTGTTTGATAATTATTTAAATCTGTTTCTATGCATGTGCTATTTTGAAATACTCCAACATTGGTGGCATGGTGCTATCAATGTATCTGCATGCTGTTATAATTACCACTGTGGTCCCATATATGCATGTGTTCTGTTTGCTATGCAACTGTTCCATATCTGGTGTCTGGGTTAATGGGAATATCTATGCATGCTGTTATACCTAATCCTAGAATGTGTTGACTATTACTAACCCACATATGTTGATAAAACATAAACACCATAGCACGTATGAGAATGAGGGCCCCAGCAGACCCACCTGCCTCACCTCAGCTGGCCGTGGCACCGGGCACCAGCACATCTGGGGCCCAACCTGGGACCTCCTCATCCGTTGTTCCTGCACCATGTTCGAGTGGAACTGCATCAGGGGATGGGGTTCGTCTCTTCCTGGGAGCGGTCGTGGACAGGACCCTGTCACCCATAGCCAGGTCTGGGTCATGGTGCATAGCAAGCTCAATCAGCAGTTTGGAGATCTGCTACACCAGCTCGGGGGCCACGTGTGGTGACTAGAGGGTTGGCCTGGCTCTCTGACTCAGCCCCCAGCACAGCCACCTTCAGGGCTGTGAAGGTGCAGTGGTGACTGCCCATGGGTGGGGACCTCAGTCCCACTGTTTCCACTAGGGGGCTCATGGGCTTCCGATTTCCCAACACCCCTCCCCATCAAGGTGTTTACCCCTCACATGTGTCACATACCACCCCTGTATGCATCTTGTTTGTCTTGTCTGTTAACCTACCCAACCTACCTCCGCAAATATACCTACTATCCCTCCCTAACATCCCACTCTCACCTGAAAAAAAAAGGGGCAATCTGTTCCCAAAACAAATATCGCCCCACATATAGCTGTCCATTTTGCACGTGTCCACTGGACACATGTAGTCTGGTCTAATTGGCATCACAACATATTATTGTTGTCCTCACCCCTCTCTCAGGGGTTTGAGTGTCCAAATCTACCTCAAAATGCAGTGTATATGCACAGCAGTTACTGTAGAAGAAATGAGCAGCTATGGACCTTTCCTAAACCCTTCCTGCACATCCCTAGCTATTTTCCCTACTGTCTTTCCCTCTTTGTGTCTCTTTTTCACCACTTTCCTATTAACACTGTTTTCTTTTCTTTTAAAGAAATTAGCACAGGGGTAAGCGGGAGTAAGCACTTTCAAGCAGCAGTAAGTGGGTTTAAGCTTGTTTGCATAGGGGTAAGCGATGACTTAAGCAATTGAGAAGCTAAATCAGTATAAGAAACTGTAACTGGAAGTTAGCAGTGCTTACCTCCGCAGAAACCCGCTTACAACTATTTAAAAGTGCCTTAATCAATCTGTATCCAATGGCTCTTGTTCTGCCCAGCAACAAAATAAACAGCCTTTACAAGGCTCAAACCCAGGACCCTGCACACTACAGCTAAAGTGATTGACCACTAAGCCATGTCAGATATACATAACCCTGATGTTTTCACAAACATATCCAGCCCAGTCATTCAACAGTACAGGAAATGTATTTAAACATGTAGATGTATGTGTGTGTGTGTGTGTGTGTGTGTGTGTGTGTGTGTGTGTGTGTGTGTATATATTTATATCTAAATAGATATAATATATCTATATATGTATATATATATATATATATATATATATATATATATATATATATATATATATTATTTAATTTTATTTTTACATTTGTCTATAACATACCATACAGTACAGTCTGGCTACCATAAGGAATGTACAATGTGGAAAAAATCAACATTCCTAACATACATATACACAGACACATATATGCAGATACACACACACACACACACACACACACATATATATATATATATATATATATATATATATATATATATATATATATATATATATATATATATATATATATATATGTACATATATATGTAACTACACATATACACACATAGATATGTATAGGAAGATACATATGTAGAAGGTGCACACAATGCTGAACAGCCACTATGCCCTGCAGTTGCCACCTTACCAACTGGAAACTGTATGAGCCACCCATACAAATGACAACTGTTGCCTGGAACATATACCCACAGAGAGGCCAAAGGATATAACACCACACACAGGTTTGCATACATGGGAAAGCTTTATTTGTGTATTATTCCAGTTGTATATGCCATGTCATATAGCTGTTTAGACTCTGACATACATATAAACAGACTAACACAACTGTGAAACAGTTATATTAATACAGTATTCTGGAAAGGTTTACATATGTTGCTGTCCAGGCCGAGGCCTTCAAATAGTACAATAGTAAAGACAGGCTGGGCTACAGGATAGCAATCAATCAGCAGTAAGTAATGCAGATGTATAGTCCAGCAGCCTCTATCTACACTCTACACACAATCCCTAGGGGGAAGAGACCTCAGTTGACACAATGGGATGTATCTGTTGCATAAGGCATAACTGACACCATCACAATCACACTGACAAACAGAACAGTCTGTATGGCAGGAAGCAGTAGGCCTGGCCTGCATTTACCCAAGGTGACTTGTATGGTAATGTACATCCAGATACCTTAAGGCAGCTTACCCCTGATACCCCCACATGTTGTAACAGCCTAGGTTAGTTATGATGCACCCCCCCATAGACTGACATACAGGGCCATATACCACAGTTACATACACTGGCCTCTGGAGTGCATAAGGGCACACGTGTATTGTGTAGATGAAGCCCACACATATATGGACCCAACCCCACAGTATGTGTGAGGGCCACAACAACAGTGGACTGATGGCAGGAATAGCAACATGACATACTCACAGCCCACTACATAACAACCCCTGACAGCATGTCATATGGACAAATCCTGGTATGTAGGTGGAGGACAGAGGCTGGAACACAGGCCCATATGTGAAATACTGATGTCATACACTAAGCAAGTCACTGGTGTTACAGGATAGACTGCAACATACCCTTAGTCAAGAATATGAAGTTAGAAACAGAAATGGATGTAGCCATGTACTGATAACACTCAACACACACACTGCCAGTGATATATCTGACACAAGACCTGTGTGGTGGACAGACAAAACATAATAGGCACACCTCTGACCATCAAGTGGATAGGCCAACAGTTGAGAGCTATGCAGACAGACTGCATTCCATGTTAAACTAGTATGTACACACACACCCTGTAACACTGGTGCTATACAATGCATACAACACTACCCATACTCTGTCTGTAGTTCTGGAACCTCATACAAATATGTAGCTGGCCTGAGTGTGCAAGTTCTCTTGTAAGAGGTATTGCTACCTGCTGTCTGTAACACTGCTGCCCATACACAGGAAGGATGTCCACCATACAAGAAAGGTAAAGGGACCATGCCCACATGATGTAGGGATTTATAGTAGTGGGTTGCCATGACAGTGGTAATTGGAAGTACTACAGAGCATGCTGCATGCAGGTAGCAAGTGGAGGACACTGACTGGTGCAGAGACCATCACCTGATAATGTGCATCACCTACAAAATCCATGCTGCAATCTACTCAAAGCAGTTCAATCCATTTAATGGAGAGAGACCAAGAGAGAGATAGAGAGAGAGAAAGAGAGAGAGAGAGTGAAAGGCAAAAAAAAAAAAAAAAAAGAAAACACACAACAAAAAAATAAAACATCCATCCAGCAAACTATGCAGAAGACATCATTCCCACAACAGGTATGTGAAGTATATATGCATGTAATTGACTGTAGCAACTGGTCAATAATAATGGGATAGATGATGTGGAATGATTTATATGTGCCATCAGGTGTTGTTATTGTAATGATGTTCAGCCGAACAACTGCTAAGGACAATAGAGTCTGCCCCATGTGGGTAGTGGGCCATACCCATCAACTGTGCAGAGCAGCACTGACTGATAAGATGTAAGCCATCATAGTGTCTGTTGTGTAATGGGAAGCATGTATATTACTGTGGCCAATAGCTGGTGGTGGAAGTAATGCCATAATAATGGACACGTGGGTTTCACAGCCCACCACTTGCAGAATACTCAGGTCAACCTGTATTGTAGCATGCTGGAATGCCATAGGTGTTTAATAGGGTTACCTTCAATCTGGCCCTACATATACTCCCCCTAATGTTAGGCTGTGTCCATATGTGGCACCTATATATATATATATATATATATATATATATATATATATATATATATACACATTTGTCCACAAATATACAGATACCCATATGTAGACATATATATAAACACAGATTCGGTGAAAGATGCAGTCGAGCATCTGTACAGATCCCATAAACACATATATACAACATCATATATATCTACACATATATAGATATATACCTATATGCACATGTCTACATATATACAAACACACAAACGCACATATATGTATGCAAATACATGTCTCCTATATTACCACCACAGTGCTGCATGCTATGTGTGAGGGAACAGCACACATAGCAATACACACATATATATATACAGCTGTCAGTGTGTGCAACATGGATGGGTATGTCACATGTGAACCCCTTGTTGAGACCACACTGCCCTTGTCTGTGAAATAGGGAATGGGACTATGGGGACGTATGGCAGGTATAGCTGTGGAGGTGGTCCGGGATGGTAGATATAGAGGACAGCCTATAGGGATGGTATGTGACACGTGGTGGGCAAAACACCCTGGATGGTGTGTGTGTGTGTGTGTGTGTGTGTGTGTGTGTGTGTGTGTGTGTGTGTGTGTGTGTGTGTGTGTGTGTGTGTGTGTGTGTGTGTGTGTTTGTGTGTGTGTGTGTGTGGTCTGTGATGTGGAAGCCTCATGGGCCCCAGTATGGACACAATGAGAACAAGCCTCCCACCCACTGCTACTCACAACAGCAGTCCACGTCCTGAAGGTACCTGGCCTGGAGGCTGAGGAGCATGTGGACTCTGTGAATGTGTACTGGGTACCTCAAGGTAATGTAGCACATCCCGCATGTGTCTGTGGAACCCCTATGGAACAGACCCTGGACCTGACCTCATGGAAGAAGATCATGTCTGTGTGCCCCCGATGTGGACAACATCTCCTGAGTTGGTTCCACCTGAAGGTAGTGCTGGACCAGTACATGAGGAGGCCCCAGGGTGGGTCCCACATGTGATGTGGCCTGGCAACATGGCCAGATGACGTTGAAGAGGTGGTTCTGCTGGCAAATAGTCCCTAAACATGCTATTGTGTCACTGTTATAGAACATATGTGAATAGTAATAGTCTGCACAATCCTGGAACATGTCCAACAGCATGCATAGGTACCCCCAATAACACAGAATGTCAGATGTGCAGCAATCACATACCAAGCATACCACAGGCATATATGGAACCACAGTGGCCCTAATAATGGCATGCAGGTAAATAGTTTGTAACAGGCCAGCAATTATAGTGTCCACAGGGAACATGGCTACAAACACATAGCACAAAGTGTGGTACAATACAATATCTGTCCTACTGGTAGGTAAGCTGTAGCCATACCTATTGAGTTGTGTGTACAGTTTGTTGTTGCTGATATGGTGGGGGGGGGTGACAGAGATGTGTATTAAGAACTGTGGTAACTTTGCTGTATGAGTTGCTCAGACCTGTTTCCATCTTTATGTCTTTCAGGCAAGATGTCACATGGATGGTTCCCAGCTTACTCAGCTGCTGAAAATGACATTGTGATAAACCACCTAATCCAGCACTACCCTGTCCTGTTTGACTGGGTCGCCCATGAGCAGCAGGGGTGGACTGCCCTGTGGAACGACTTAGTCCACAGGGTCAATGATGTCGGACTGCACAACTGCAGTTATGAGCAGGTCCGGCATCATTGTTCTGACCTGCTTCACAATGCCTGTCAGCATGCTGCTGCAGTCCAGGGGGGAATCACCTCACAACAGGGGGGCCATGCCATCCATCCCCCCTGACATGCATTGAGGAGCTTCTCTCCAGCCTCGTGGCACCTGCCCATCCACATAGCCAACAAGTGCAGGACACCATTGTGGAGGTGGGTGCTACCCACACGCTGGCTGAGGAGCATGCAGGTAAGGCCACAGGGCACATTAGTAGACCTCTGTTGTGTATGCATCTGCATCTGTACAAGTAGAACATGCATATCTGACATGTCATAGATATAGTTTGTTGCTGCATAGTAGTGATAAACAGATGTGCATAAATGGTAGTATTGTGGACATGTACTGTTGATGTACTGTAATGCTGCACCCACCCTGTAGCAATGCCACAGGTGTGGCCACTGACTTCGCATCTCTCACCCTCTTATGTAGGTCCTTCTGGTATACCACCAAGGCAGCAGCCTGTAGCTGGTGAGTATGGTTTATATTGATGCTTGCCAATACACCGGGCATATAATGGTTATGGTATATTCCATGCACACATCTAACACACCTACACAGAATGCATGCTGTACATGTGCATGTATTGTTGCTGTTATGTGCATGACATCACAGTGGTGACCATGATGGGGTATTGGAAGGATATGTCAGACACTTTCAAGATAACTAACATCCTGTCATTGCAGAATGTGTCCACAGGGAGTAACATAATGGTAGGAGACATGGCCTACAGTTGGGATATGTGAGAAACATCACATGTATACAGTGCAACAACAGTGTATATACCAGTAGTACAATGGCAACTGTTACAGAGTTACACTATGGCATAATGTATTACTGTGGTCCACATTATCAGCTGGGACTAGACTGTAACATGTGGTGTGCAGTGTATGGGACACTGCAAACTGACACATGTGTAGGCCTTACTTGTCAAGCATCTGCAAAAAGGCTGAAGGTGGGGAGGGGGTGTCAGCATGACATACCAGTGCACTGCAGCAGGGATCCTAAGGATGCTAAGAATGGCTGTATCTGCACACAGTCAGGTTCAGGAACTGTGTCAGATGTAAACCTACCCCCACAGTAATAGAGACGGCAGTGTGTGAACACCAAGGGATGTGCGCATGAGTAGACTTTGCAATCATGCAGATTTGAGGGACATGTGTAGGGCAGACTGACCATACACTGGCAAATGCTGATGGCCCATGCTAGTATACCCCTGCTAGGAGTAGTGACTGCTGTAGTACACATAACAATAGGTGCAACAAACTGTCATGATAAGTGTGTGCACAAATATGCACACATGGAGTATATACATTGCGGTGAGCATCCGCACACCTAACACATTCCATAGACACTGCATGTGAATGTACAGGACATATGTCACATATTGGGCTCATGTACTGTTAATATATGCGGTGATGTGGTCCCATCGCAGATCAAGGAAGGGTGCGTCATATCAATAAGGGTGTGTACACTCCCCATAGCCATGGTATGCTCTGATGGTTGTCAGTGTAATAGTCTTGGATTGGTCATACATGGTCTGCTGATGTTGAGATCTGTAAACCAGACATCAGGCATTCACAAATGACATCTGTCCACATATCATCCCAGGTATGTGTTGTTGAAAAACATAGGGGCTGTGAGCATTAGAGCTGACATAACTGACACAGTACTACACATTCAACAATGGGTTGTACACCTGCGAGGTTTGATGCACAGTACATGGCAAGGTGCAGAACAGGTGCACAACAATACTGTGTACATGGGTGCAGTGGTATCCAGGGAAAGGGGCTTCACCTAGTGACACAGCACATGCATCACACACATGTATACTGTTGCTAGCATGGATTGACTATAGCTGCACTGCATGCTGTTGTGTACCAGATGTTATGCATGTTGACAGATGGGTAATAGGAGGACTGTGTGTACTATCATTGTGCAACTTCACCTGTATGTGTGTGTGTGTGTGTGTGTGTGTGTGTGTGTGTGTGTGTGTGTGTGTGTGTGTGTGTGTGTGCATATGCATGTGTGTGTCTCAGTGGGTGGTTATTTTGCCTGTAGGGTCACTCTGGTGAAGTGGAGGGAGAGTGATGCATGTAGGAGTGTGTGTGTGTTTGTGTGGGTGTCCATGTATGCACATGTGTGATTGTGGGGTTGTTCATACAGCAGTACTTCCCTTTGAGATCGTGCAGTACATGGACATGGGCTGACACACGACACGCCAGAAATACTTGTCATGTATGTAATCACAGGACAGCTGATAGTATAATAAGGGCTGTAGCATGGAACATGCATTGGGAGGGAAGGTAGACACCAGGTATATCCTTACTATCGCATTCAGCAGAGAGGTGACTGATAACCCATGTATGCAGCACTACAGATGCATTGGGGAATTACTAGACAGCACCAGGGAGTGTATCCATATATTACAGTTGTCACATGATAGGTTGATTGAGCAGCATATCTGGCATGTACTGAGCAATACTTACACATGGTACTCCAGTGTGTGATATTATGGAGTGAACATAGTAGCCCTTCACATGTAGAGGCCATGCTCATAATGTTCGGACACACACAGTGAACACTGAATGACAACAGTGAGGCCATGTAAAACTACTCCACTCAGGTGAGGGAGGTAATGGTGTAACAGGTCTTATGTTGTGATCACTTATCTAGGCATTTAGAGGAATGATATATTAATGATTGGTATTAATGAGAGTATGTTACCAAGTGTAATGCAGGATGGAGAATGCACTGGGAATAAACATGGGACTGCCTGTAAAGTCATGGACAGGTAGGTATTAAGGTGGTGTGTGTGTGTGTGTGTGTGTGTGTGTGTGTGTGTGTGTGTGTGTGTGTGTGTGTGTGTGTGTGTGTGTACTGTTATGCAATGCTGTACAGGTCTTAAAGTGCATTTCTTGTTTTCCCCCACAGGTGGTGAGGTGGGTCAGGTACCCTCCTGCATGCAATCTGATGTTGGTGTCCATGCAGACACCAAAGATGATGATAGTACTGTTGAGGCGTAGGTGGGGAAGTTGGGGGCTGAAACAGCACCATCATTTGACATCCCCCCTTTAGCCACCCCAATCCCACACACAGTTTCAGTGCCTATACATACCCCATCACCAGTGGCCATAGTGGAGGGACAGCTGGCATTTGGTGGCAGTGCACAGGAAAGTGTGGTGACCATGCCTACTGTATCTGGTCACAGCAGGCATAGCCGGATGTCTGGCAGAGCATCACATAGGCAGATGTCCCAGGGTGCTCATGGTAGGGCCGCTGGTCATCATGCCCCTGGCAGATGTGCCACAACTGGTGCCACCAGGAGCATGTTTCAGGCTATCATGGCAGTGCGGGCACATATCGAACATCACACCAGACAGGGAGTGAGGCTGCAGAGGGCTGCTGTCACATCTGCAAGTGCTAACTTCCATGAACTGTCTGGTGACATCCGTGCTTATACCAAGCTCATGGATAGACAGTCTGGTGAGATGATGGCCCTCATCGACAGTGGTTTGTCTGTGCTTGAAAATGTGGTGGGAGTGCGGCAATGGCTGCGTGGATGTAGGCCAACAGCTGGCAGTCAACGTGGATGTACCAGTACACCAAGGAGGCTCCCGTAGTGGCAGTACCAGTCCCGGCACTGGGGGGGGGGTGCTGTCCACACCACACCAAAGCAGGTCATAAACATGTGGTCCTGGCCAGTCCCAGGAGGGACCTGGTTCCAGCAGACATCTGTCATCATCAGGGGAGAATAGCACATCAAGGCCTGTACCTGGCCCTGCCCATGGAACCCCTGGCAGGCACAGTCTACATGTCTGTGGCCAGAGGCAGTGAATTGCATACCCTGCCAGGTATGGTCTGCAGCTGTCCATAAACACCTGTGCAGGGCAGCCACATGGCAGAACTGTGTGCATGCATACCCACACACTATACAAACACACCTATGGCAACCCCATACCTACACACACCACATCACCACACCCAGTTCACCTCATTACACCCCTCACAAACACACATGTTGTCAAATGTATGGCCCACCCTCGGTCTCTGGCAAACCAACAACACACTCTGTGCATATGATGATACCTGTGTCACATCCCTGTCATCCATAACATCGATGCAGGGACAGGCTAATATGGTTCTGATGCACACGGTGACTGTACTACAGTGTACCAAAGTACTGCAGTGTAACATGTTTTCAGGAGTAAAGTTTAATGCATACATGGCAGGTAGTGTAGCCATCCAGCAATGATGCATTATGGCTGTTAGTAACACTGGTTGATTGTGGTCTCCATAATGTTATCCATTTGTGTTGTAGGTGTACATGTGGCAGCATGAGGATGGTCTGCAGTCATATTCCACAATGCGGTATGGCACTGTGGTGACACCATGACTGTGACATATCTGGGGTATAGTTGAACACATGTCACAGGTTTGTATAACAGTTATTGCCTGTGCCACATGGACAGGTGACCCACTGGGATGTGTATAATCTGCAACCTGATGTAGACCCATCCACATACATGCACACTCTTACTTGGCAACACACTGGGACTAGACCCCTACCTAGGTATGTAGTGCTACTGAAGTGTGTGGCTTTCAATGCACACACCACACAGCATTTAGGGTGAGGTGTGCTCCAGGTTACATATTACATGCAGAACATCCCCAGACATGTACAGTATGCTAATGGGGGATGTAATGGGTGTATATGGACAATACATAGTGTGACATACCTTCATATACACATTAACAGACACATAACAGGCAGACACATGTCCAAGAGACCTGGGCCTATCGCTGCTAACTAATTTGACCATGTGTCTAATGTGTTACAGGTAGGCTGCACAAAGCACATGCATAACTGGGCTGGATTGTGGTATCACTTACCTGTATGGTTGATGGTGACAGTAGCAACCATAAAGTGGTACATGGGACATATACCAGGTGTACCTTGGTGTAATGATAGTGTACACAACACCTACATCCCTGAGTTGATACTGTACTCCCTGAAACCCATGATGACACTCTAACATACCCACCATCACACATTGCCCATGATTGTGATACAACCCATTGTATATCCCAACAGTTGTACTACAGGGATATGCATCTAATGCACATGCCACAGGCATAGTAGGGTGTTACATTGTCATGCCTCACCTATGGGCAGCAACAACACTATCTGTACTACTGTGCGGCAATGGGTAGTGTAATAGGAGTATGTGGCCTCGGAATGCTGTACCCTGCAGATATACAGACATGCACACATACACACACTTGCCAGAACTCAATGGGTATCCCATGCCTATCGACCCATTTGTACAACACTGTTGTGCTGATACTGCATGGCTCATGTAGCTGGTATGGAGAGAAGTATAACAGGGAACACACAATGTCCCATACAGCAGCAGCCACAACTGACTATGGCAATGGGCATTGCAATGGTTGTGAAGGCCCTCATGGAATTCCCAAGTACAGGTGTGCTAACACACAGGCACTGCTATACACAGTAATGCACACATACACATGTGTCAGTACTGGGGTGCGTCGCTGCAGGTGGTCATAGCTGTGTACCTAGCTATTGATCATGGAGAGATGGGTTGTGTAGGGGATGTGTGTACAGTGGTATCCTGCCACCTGCCATGTGGCAGCAGGCAATCTATTGACAGACATCACTGTGGTGACCCTCAGGGTAAGAGTGACATGCATCAGCCAATTCTGTTGGCTCCTCCTGCACATGGCCAAAGAGGTGATCAAGTTGACATGTATGCAACATGTATTACAACACATGGTTAGTGTCTGTGATGGAGACCTGTACCCAAGCATGTTCTGTTGACTGTGGTAGTGTAGTGGAGGTACCCATGGCATGTGGTGCATACAGGGTGTTGTCTCCTATATGTGCCAGTTCTTACACAGCTGGGCAGACATGTAAGTGTCAATCAAGCATAGGTTACCTGTACATATCCCATTTGGATACCTGCTATCTGCACATCTGTACAGGGACTGACAGTCATCAGCTTGGCAAGTAGCTATGCAGTAGGATGAATGTGTTGACAGATAGATGTTTGACAACAATATGTATGCCATAACTACATGTTGGATGCTCCCACTAACATGTGCTGTACAGACGGTAGTCTACAGTTACATTCCACATGTCAGATCATTATCCAGTAGGGGATATATACTGTGACACAGCTCACACACCAGGGATACAACAGGGAGGCCTCAGAGTCCAGTTATGCCTGCAGGTGTGCCTGTTGTCAGTACTACATTTAGCACTCTACTTTTGCCTGGGAAAGCACTGCCAACAGTAGTACCACCATGATACACTACATGCCAGTGTGACAGCACATACCCTGGGCTACTGCCCCTGTATGTCACACATTCACATGGATAACAGTGCTGTACAGGCCTCATATGCTTCTGTGTCCCAGACATGACACTCATACCCCTTGCTACTGTAATGACAGCACATAGGAGCATGTATTGTACATGGCATTACATACACTTATTACAGATGTCATTACCCTGCTATGTTATTGGACTGGGTGGTGTGAACTGGTTACCAGGGCTAAGCCATGCTTAGCAGGTATCAACATTGCTCCAGTATAACAGCTAAGCTGATTTGCACACTGGTGAGCAAAGCCTACACTATGTAAGTGCCTGTATGTTTACCTGTAGCTTAGCACCGCTTAGCTTTGAGCAAACCCACACAAACGCGCTTAAAGCTGCTCAAAACTGCCTTAACCACTCTGTATCCAACAGCCCTTGTTCTGCCCAGCAACAAAATGAACATCCCTTGCAGGTCTTGAACCCTAAACCCTGTACACTATAGTCACAGCACCTAACCACTACACCATGCCCACTGTGAAGACAGCTGTTGTTTTTCCAATATATCTGTCAATACACATATTGATTAGTATTGAACAATTGCCTTTACTTCCACACTTGTGTAGTACTTGTTGTTAATATGACTGTTGCATCACATATGTTTTTTTATCATAATGTACACATATCAGATACATATGGTGAGATACATCTGGAAGGGTATACACAACTGTGATGTTTACACATGACAGGAATATGGATATATGCATATACATATGTTGATATGTGTCTACATGTACATACACATGTATATTCATACATATGTCTGTATACACATCTGTATAGTGCATCATCTATATGACCATGTGTAGATCTCTTTGTGTATATATATATATATATATATATATATATATATATATATATATATATATATATATATATATATATATATTTATATAGTTTATATTAGATCAACAAACACTTAAATGTTCAAATCTGTAAAGGTCGACCTTTACAGATCGAACATTTAAATGTTCGAAAATCTTAAGAAAAAAAAAACGAAGTAATAAAACCAAAAACCAAAGGGTGTAAGCAGGGGGCAAGCCCACTTGCACCCCCACACCCCCTAATTAAATATACCAACTCCAAGATCGCGCTACAGTGTCATGAAGGGGAAATTTCCCATTTCTGGACTGTAGTACACTGATGTGCGATCCCCTGCTAAAACCCTTTTCTTTAATTTTGATTTGTTTATTTTGTTTTTATTACATCTTCAAACATATAAATGTTCGATCTTTAAAGGTCGACCTTTAGAGATTCGAACATTTGAACATTCATTGATGTAATATCAACCCTATATGTGTATATATATATATATATATATATATATATATATATATATATATATATATAGCTATATATGTATGCACATCCTAGGTGTACAGATATGCCTATTTATGTAGATATATATGTAGATATTTATAACTATATGTGCATACATATCTATCCTGATATACCTATTACTGTCAATATATACGTAGATATTCATAAGTATATGTGCATATGTATCTCTATCTGTATATGTGTCGACATATATTGCTGTGTATATGTATATATTTGAGTGTTTATATGTATATATATATATATATATATATATATATATATATATGTACATATACATATCCATTTATGTATGTCGATATGTATATGTTTATATATTTATATAGATAAATGGATAATTATATATACATATATGTTCACCATATGTCCAGAACATGGAGTGGAGTCCTAGCTCAGCCCCAATAGCCCCAACCTCTTAGTACAAGGGGATGTCAGGTATGTGTTGTAGGTATATAGGTAGACTGTTGCTACTGTAATAGGGGTTGACTTAACAGACATTTTGTGTGTGGGAGGTCAAATCTGCTTTTAACATGTGCACCATTGGCTACTGACAGGCATCCTAAAGACATCATAGTACAGTACCACTGCTAGCACAGTAATGATCATGTGGACTACAGCAGAGATATGGCCAATAAATGTTGACAGTCTGACATACTCTGGTCAGTCCAGAGGAATACACAGAACCCCTTAGTGCAAGACATGTGGACCAAGCCTGACAATATGGATGTTAACAGCCATATGGATGGGTATATCACGTAAATACTGGAATACATTTGCCCCCATAGGTTATGCATTCACACACTCCTGTCTGTCCTGACACATAATAACCACTGTTGCAGAGGTCACATGGCCACATACTACCCACTAGTTGGGACATACATCTGTACAGCATCCCACTGCTTTATCAGAAATACATGACAGTTATGGTGGCCCGGCAGCAGTACATCTGGCAAATATCTGGACATAACATCACACTGGGTATGTACACTAAGCTGCTAGGCATGTAACAAAGCACTGTGCAGGCTACAGACAGACTACCACAACACTGGCCTACATTTCTTATGGGAGAATACACATGTACCTGCAAATATAGCAGGCTCTACAGGCATGTCACAGCAGAGTAACAGACACCTCTGTGAAAGTGCATAACCACAACCAATGTGAACACAGCCACAGCCACCTATGGTAAGCTAGCTTAATATTACAGTATATGGACTGTCTGATCAACACCATCCTCATATGTGCCACTCACACACTAACCCTACATATACTGGGCCACTACACAGTGTGGTCCGATGCCTGTCTGTGGTATGGGACATGTGTGTGTTTGGCCCTACAAACATGTAAGCCGATAGGGTACCATACACTGGAGCAGCATGTAACATCAGATAGAACACGACCAAGAACAATGTCATCTGCCACAGTCTGTACACAGGCCAAGGTACATATTCGCAATACACACACTGTCGACAATCACCATAAGTACACAGACCTCAGTACTGTACACACAACCATAGAATGCCAAGGTTATGTCCTCAAATATAACATGTGTAGCAGTCTGATATCTCACTGGCTTGCTATCAGATATGGTGTCAATAAATAATGGTGTACAAAACATATGCACCTCTTACTGCATGACGTATGTACAAAGGTTGACAGAGTTGTGGCTGGAGGCACAAACACAGGGCCAATATTGACATGTTGCTGTGATAACCTCATACATTTGCTGTTGTAACATGGTTTGTTGTGACATATGTCTTATGAGGGATATGAAGTCAGTAACTTTCATGGCTGTCACCATGTACTGACTGCAGTCCTCACACTATGCCTCTGCAGTTCTCAGATAGGTGTTCTGTGAGTAACACAAGAAACAAAAGGCACCACGTGACCCTACAGGTGGGGATTTCCTCAAAAACATAGCACTGTCATGACAGGTATTAAAACATGTACACCAGCCATATCTACACACAACCTGTTAAACCGACATTACTCTAAATGCAGAATAGCAACACTTACATTCTGTAGTCATGTCAGGCACACCCCCTCCTATGTGTTGGCCTGTTTCCACAGTGTATGTTGTTAGAGGTAAATCCCAAATCCATCTGTGATGCTTTTTGACAAACACCAGATCTAGGTCCTGCTCACAGTGAATGAAAAGACCCAACACCAACATGATGTTCCTAGATATTGAAGTGTGTTTCCATGCAATTGGCTATGTGAATGTTCCCACAGCTGTTTCACATGCAATAAGCTAGAGGAGGGCTGCAATTCATGCAAAGGCCATTAGCTGATCATGAGCATCACTTACAAAACACATGCTGCTGCCTAAGAAAATCAGGTGTAGTTCTTCACATCCACCAGAGATGGAGTGAGAGAGACAGACAGAGACAAAGTAATTTAGGGAGGGGGTTGGAGTGTAAAATCTAAGCATGTTTGTGTCACACACCTACCAGTACAGGGTTTCAAACCCCTGACTGACGATGTATTGCTATCACATGTCTATGCAGTTATTGCATGTGCCACATAGCTTACATGTTGAGAAGCTCTCCAAATGTATATGTGTTGTTGAGTGACATCTGCAGCACTGATATGGTAGTGATATGGTAGGTGTAGTACACGTACCTGTCCACATGAACAGGTATCAGCGTCAACACAGCCACATCTGTCAGGGGCTCACACACATTGACACACTTGGCAGGGTCAGGAATACACTTCCTAACTAGTTAGTTTGCCACAATACAGTACTGTGCAGGTATCACATGCACCACATGTGTTATCCAGAAGTTATATGGGCAAAGGGTATGAGAAGGTGTTTGACATCAGACAGCATGCTTCAGTATGCCAATGGGGGTTGTAGTGAGTGTGAATATGGTCAAAAGCATCATACACCACACACACAGACACAGGGTGCAAGAACTGACATGCATAAGTGCATTGCTTCACGGGTGTGTAGCGGTTGACTGTGGCAGAAGGCTATACAAGGCTAGGTGAAGGATATACCTTGACATCAGGCCACATGACAATGGTCTGCAGTGTGGCTCAGGGGTGTAGTGTCTGGATTGGCCCACACAGGTGAGTATTGTATTCACCATCCAGTCACCTGGGCAACTATTGTGTGTGGCTATTGCTGTGCAATGCTTGCCATGTATGTATTCTTTAGTCCATGACATGGACACTGTCTGGGATGTGCACACATCCCACATACATGTACAGTGACATGTGGAACTGTACCTGGGGTGTCTGGCCCATGTTGTGTACACAGATTATCATCAGATGTGCCTGTCCTGGCTTCATGTGCTGGGAACTGGTAATGGACAGCTGGTTGACCCTGCACCTACATTGATAGCATGATACAGGTATTCCCTGGTGTCAATGGCATATGTCCATAGAGGGCATGTGTTTAAGGCATGATATGTCCTTTGTGGGTCACATTTGATGGCACCACAGGTGTTGCAGGTATCCAGTGGGGAACATAGTGAAGGCACACTGTCTGCATGTACATGCCTATTGTACTGATGGACAGGGTGCCATGCCCTCTGTAGTCCACTGCAATCACACCATGGTTACTATCTGTGGGCAATATTCAAGGTACTACCAACATAGCGGTTGTTGCCTAGGCAAGTGTATTTGTGTATGAGACATGGGTTGAGAGTGTTCTCTGTGTAATACAAGGGTTGCTAACTTTGTTCACCAGGCCTTGATGTCACATGTAGGGGTATGGATTGCCACCCCAGCCTCCCAGCTATTTCACACCTGTTATGCTTGTAAGGTGGACATTATGACATATAATAGGGCCACCATATAAGAAATTTGCAAAACTCACTCCACAATGAGTACAGTTGTTACACACTCACAGCCACTTCCACACAGGATATGAATGACAAACACACACACATGCTTGCCATGTCTGGGATTAGAACTCCTACCTAACTAGTTTATTACACTACAGCATTACACAGTTATAGGATACGTCACGGAGGTTAATGGAGTACTCCTTACCCAAAGGTGTATTTCACTGGGTATGACATCAGCAGGCTTGCCAAAGAAGGCCATTGGAGGTTGTAGTGACTGTGAATGGCCTCAAAAGCATTGCACCCTACACAGACAAAGAGACACACACACAAACATCCACACTTGCTATGTGTGGGAATAGAAACCCTACCAAAATACTATATCACACTACAGCATTACGCTGTTATAGGACGCACCACAGAGATTACTGGGCTACTCCTTCCCCAAAGGTGCATTTCACAGTGAATGACATCAGCAGGCTTGCCAAAATAGACCATTTGAATTGTAGTGAGTGTGACTAGCCTAAAAAACATTGCTCCCTACACAGACAAAGAAACACATACATAAACAGCCACACATACCATGTGTGGGAATAGAACCCCTACCAAAGTAATATATCACACTATAGCATTGCACTGTTAAAGGACTATGTTGCGAGGAAGAACCAACAAATGAAAAAATATGTACACTGCGCTATCTTCTCCACACCAAAATAGAGGAAACGCAGTATACACGGCAAAACCAGCCAAAATGTTTATTGAAACTGCTCACATATAAAGTTCATCACATAAAAAATACTTCGGTTTAGCGCTTTCACCTATCCCATGTAGGCTTCATCAGAACAAACAAACAATTCAAATCCACATTTTAAATAACCTTTTTGGCGCGAATTTCTGTTGCTATGCAACATGCTTAAGGCTATATACTCCGTAATAACTTTCCAAAGTTTCTTTTTAAAAAAGTATAGATACTGTATATCACATATTTGATCATGCAATCCAATTATTATAAACTTTAAAAATCATTGCTGAACAAATTATAACTTCTAATATGTCAATTAATTAATAAAAATATATATAAAAATATAGATAATATGAATAGTGTTAGAATGTATGCTTGGTTAAACATTAAAATATTATTAAATTCATTGATTAAAAAATTATCTATCTATTGAATTAAATTACTTCTTCATATTATAAACATCATAATTAAGCATAATTGTAATGAGTGTGGTTCAAAAATAAAATTGATGTACTGCATACAATTCCTATACATGTATACTTTATATACATAATGTATAAATATCTAAAATTTGTACAGTTGTAAATAAATAAATAAATGAAAAAATAAATGAAAAAATAAAAAATCATTTGTATTGATAATTCAATTAGGAATGTGCTAAAATATTTATGTTACAATATATAATTCCATATATAGATGTTGTTGAATTCATCACATGTCTAAACTTTCACACATACTATTGTCCAAAAACCAATAAGACTGGACACTGCTCGAATACCAACTCCTTCTGTTTATTAAAAATAGACATACAAGTGATGAGCGCTTTCGGGCCTTTGCCCTTCATCAGATAAAGCATCTCCCAAAACCAAACATTTTAAAACAAATACAAACCAATAGAAAATCAGTAAAAATCAGTAAAAAAACCCGCCTGTTCTTAAGGGCGGGTCTCATAGGAATGACTTCATTAAGCCCAGGACTCCTGTGTGCCATTAACTCAATTATCCATTTAGATTCAGCTAGCTCTGTTAACTGTTTAATGTCTCCCCCTCTTTTGTTCAACTTCACATTCACTATCACTTTAAACCTGAAGCTATGTGTAGGATGAGCTACCAAGTGTCTATATAATGCATTGCGTGTGTCTCCATTTCTAATCGAAGAGAGGTGCTGCAAGACCCTAACTTTAAACATACAGTTGGTCTTGCCCACATAAAAACTTGTGCAGGATTGACACTCAGCCAAATAAACCACATCAGTGGTTCTACAAGATGCTCTCCCTTTCAAATCAAACAATCTTCCAGTCACTGGATGTACAAAAACACCCCTACTATCTACATAAGCACACGCCTTGCATAGCCCACATGGAAAAGTGCCCTGTTTAGTGATGGCCAGATTATCCATACTGGTCTTTGTCTTATCCCTACAAAGTAAATCTTTCAAGTTTTTAATTCTTTTATATCTAAAAACCGGTTTATCACCTAGCATACCCTTCAAACTTACATCACTAGTCAAAATGTTCCAATTCCCTCTGATCAGTGCACAAACATCACCTATATTACTGCCATAAGTTAGTGTCAACCTAGAATCATGTCCACTGGCCCTGTCATGTTGTGAGCTTGTGCCTGTATCAACGGTTCTCAGCCATGGTTTATACCTATCCTTCCTATAATTTCTGCCAAACTCCATCCTGTTGTTCACCAATTTCCTATCATAACCCCTGGTATGAAAACAGTCCTTCAGGTTCCCCAACTCTTGCTCGAAGCATGCATCATCATCATTGCTGATTCTAGAAATCCTAGCAACCTGTCCCTGCACTATATTAGGAAATATGTGTCGAGGGTGCATGCTATCAAAAGAAAGCAAGGTATTCTTCCAGCAGTCTTTTCTATACAAACTGGATGAAAAGCCATTTTCTGTCAACTGTACCCTGACATCCAAAAAGTCAATCTGTGTGCGTGAGCTGTTAACCGTGAACCTCAAAAATGATGTGGTGGTATGTAGGTAGGAGACAAAATCAGCTAAAGAGTTATCGTCCCCATCCCAAAGAATAAAAATATCGTCCACAAAATGCTTATACATCTTGATATGACCTTTCCATGACATGTTATTCAATACCATACTCCTCTCCCAGAAGGACAAAACAAGATTAGCATAGGTGTTGGCACAGGGGGTGCCCATGGCTATCCCCTGTGCCTGCCTATATGCTTGATTCACACCTATAAAGACATTATTATTCAGTACCAAACCAAGCAAACCTCCTATGGTATCTATCTTCAGTGTAGTGACGCCTAACTCCTGCAAAAGTTCAGAAATGGCTCAGATCCCATAATCATTGCCTATGACAGTAAACAGGCTCTGAATGTCCATAGTTACCATAAGTAAACCACCATCAAACTGATCCAATTCATAGGCCCCTAGGTATTTCAAAAGTGTCCTGTATCTAAAAGCACACTATCCAATCTGACTAGGTATGGCCTTAACTCCGTCCAACCAAATCAAAATGTTTTCTGTCACCCAACCTCTGCCAGACACTATGGGTCTGAGGGGTGGGTCAGTTTCTGATTTATGTATTTTTGGTAGAGCTTTGAATATAGGTGTCACTGGCTTCTCTATCATAAGGAATTTAAACAAATCTTCACTAATCAATTTACTATCCAAAAACAGCCGTAAATTGTTGTGTATTCTATCTATAATCCCTTTCACACCTAAAGGATTAATTGGGGTATACGTATCAACATTCTGTAACAATCCTAACAACTTACTTTCATACCAGGAGGTGTCCAGTATCACTACAGCACCCCCCTTGTCAGCCATTTTGATAGTGATATCTGCATTATTCACAAGATCATATAGAGCTTGTCTCTGTGTGGGACTTAGATTATAAAATCTACCGTGTGTCCCCTCCTGAAAATAGCACATCAGATCTTGTTCACAAGCATTAATGAATAAATTCATAGCGGGTGAGAAAGGGGGGACAAAACCGCTAGGCTGCCTTAGCATGGTAGTACTCGGGTTATCCCCTCCAAAAATCTGTTTCAAGACTAAGCTACGACAAAAAACCATAAGGTCCATAATGATGTCATTATATACACAGGCCCTACTGGGCACAAATGTCAGCCCTTTATTTAAAACAAAACACTCATCTTCAGATAAACTGTAAGATGAAAGGTTAAAAACAATACCAGTATCTTGCTTAACAGTCAGTGCAGCAGCTTCCTCCTCTTGTTGTACGCCCTGTCCTCGCTGCAGGAACGATTCCATACCCCTTTCTTCTTGACAGGTGCCGGCAGTCTGTCCAAAAAATTCAAACGACCCTGTGTGTCTTTCGGTCTGGCACCAGTCCTGTAATCACTCGGATCACAAACCAACACCTCAGACACAAAACCAGTATCCGTCGTTAATGAAGTCATTCCTATGAGACCCGCCCTTAAGAACAGGCGGGTTTTTTTACTGATTTTTACTGATTTTCTATTGGTTTGTATTTGTTTTAAAATGTTTGGTTTTGGGAGATGCTTTATCTGATGAAGGGCAAAGGCCCGAAAGCGCTCATCACTTGTATGTCTATTTTTAATAAACAGAAGGAGTTGGTATTCGAGCAGTGTCCAGTCTTATTGTTTTTTGGATATTTACTATGGTTTATTTGACTGGACTTTGGTGAGGCACAGAACATTGTTTTGTTTTACACATACTATTGTTGTAGATTTTTTTTTGTTAAAGGAGACACTACGGAGATTACTGGGCTACTCCTTTCCCAAAGGTGTATTTCACAGTGAATGACATCAGTAGGCTTGCCAAAGTAGGGCATTTGAATTGTAGTGAGCATGATTAGCCTAAAAAGCATTGCTCCCTTTACAGACAAAGAAACACACACACAAACATCCACACTTGCCATGTGTGGGAATATAACACGTACCAAAGTAATATACTACACTACAGCATTACGCTGTTATAGGACACACCATGGATATTACTGGACTACTTTTTTCACAAAGGTGTATTTCACAGTGGATGACATCAACAGCATTGCCAAAGTAGGGCATTTGAATTGCAGTGAGTGTGACTAGCCTAAAAAGCATTGCTCCCTACACAGACAGAGACACGCACAGTTGCCATGTCTAGGATTAGAACACCTACCAACCTAGTTTATCACACTACTGCATTACGCAGTTATAGGACACACCATGATGATTTCTGGGCTACACCTTTCCCAAAGGTGTATTTCACAGTGAATGACATCAGCGGCCTTGCCAAAGTAGGGCATTGCATTGTAGTGAGTGTGACTAGCCTAAAAAACATTGCTCCCTACACAGACACACACACACACACACACACACACACACACACACACACACACACACACACACACACACACACACACACACACACACACACAATTGCCATGTCTGGGATTAGAACTCCTGTAGTTTATCACACTACAGCATTACACAGTTATAGGATGTGCCATGGAGATTACTGGGCTACACCTTTCCCAAAGGTGTATTTCACAGTGAATGACATCAGCAGCCTTCCCAAAGTATGGCATTTGAATTGTAGTGAGTATGACAGCCTAAAAAGCATTGCTCCCTATACAGGCTGAGACACACAAACACACACAATTGCCATGTCTGGGATTAGAACTCCTACCTAACTAGTTTATCATACTACAGCATTACACAGCTATAGGACATGCCAAGGAAATTATTGGGCTATACTTTTCACAAAGGTGTATTTCACAGTGAATGACATCAGCAGACTTGCCAAAGTAGGGTATTTGAATTGTAGTGAGTGTGACTAGCCTAAAAAGCATTGCCTCCCTACACAGACAGAGACATACAAATGCACACAGTTGCCATGTCTGGGATTAGAACTTCTACCTAGCTAGTTTATCACACTATAGCATTACACAGTTATAGCACACTCCACAGAGATTACTGGGCTCTCTTTTCCCAAAGGTGTATTTCAAAGTGGATGACATCAGCAGGCTTGTCATAGTAGGGCTATGGGGAGGACAGTGTGTGTGCATGGGCCATATCCCATTCATCTATAGGTAGACACACCACATGCAAGTGCACACAGGTTTATATTCCGCAGGTACGTGTATGCAACTGTTAGATGACTACTGCCTTGTACAGTCATGTTGCACAGCTAGCACTTGCACCACAGAGTCTGTAATACTGATGGATACCAGTGCCTAATTTCTACAGTGAGTTACATTTACACATCATGTGGTTGTAGCCATCTGGGTGTGTGCTGGGTTGGATAGGCCTCATGATGGAAGGCTCTGTCACTCTCTTCCACACATCTATGTATGTCTAAGTTTGGCATATTATAGTGTGTTGTCCTTGGATATTTGTCTGTATTCCTATCCAATGTGTGTGCAAAGCATGACTGGTGCATACTGAGGAGTGTATGCACTGTTGTTGACAGACATGGTCTTAATTTGTTTGTGTGTGAGCATGCCCAGTATGACCTTTCAGTATGTTGTTGTCTGATATTGCCTTCATTTCTCTAAGTGTGTGAGCATGCCCAGTATGCCTTTCTGTACTGAATGTGTGGATCCATTCTAGGTAGTTTGTACTCCAGTGCAGATCTTTGTGTTCTATACCTACAGGTAGCAAACTGTTTCTGCAGGATATCTGTAGATCAGTTGGCAATATGGGGTCAACATGTGCAAGGGATAATGTGTACTGTAGGTGATTGTGTCTGTGCTGCTTCTGCTACATGCTACTGGTGTTAGCATAGATATTCAGATGTGTGCTGTTATACACTGTGATGTTTTATGTCCTCAAGTACTGTCAGGTGGACATTCTTGCTCACAGTGATGTCCTGGGGAACACAGGGTGAATGCAGCTGTGTTCAGTATTGTGGAAAAACACCTACATATTCCTGGAAAGTTATGCCATTCTGGAGGGGGAGCTGCAGACACTTGCTGCTGGGTCTGTGTATCCAGTTCAGCACCTTGGTACAGTGTTGGCAGAGGATCCCATACTTGTACATCCATCAACATGACACTATGGCCTTATCTTGTTGTGGCAATACCTCACAGCTGTACAGATTCACACAGATTACCCAGAGGCAGGGGTCATAAGTCAGGACATTACCACTATTGTGGTTTATGGTCAGGTTTGTAGCCACCCATTTTTGTGTTTTTCTAGCCAGGGATACTATGTGCACACAGCTGTGTGTCGGACCATGCACATTCCATGCTGCCCATGCTCCTCCCCTATTGTTCTATCCTCTTCTATACAGTATGCATACATTCTCTGATACTTTCCCTAAAGTTATCACCTCATCACAGCTGTGTTTTGGTGTTGGTCCACAGTTCATGCAGTGGGAGATGGTGGACATGTTACTGTGGTTTGTCCACATGGCCTTGCATATGGCTTATGTGGAGTGTGTTATGTTGTTATTTGGGTGTCCATGATATAACATACATTGGGAGTACGGGTGCAACACAGGCCTTTGGCAGAGGCCTGTAGGCCATTTGCTGGTGATGCAGGCCAGCTGTAGCAGGCCGTTGCATTCTGTCAGTCCTACAGTCCCAAACTGCCATACAGTATATTCCCCTGGGGTGACAGGGTAGGTGTACTAGATGTTCATGCCAATACTTTCTATCAGTATTGATCAGGTGGTGTGGATGCTGTCAGGGTGCTACTTACAGCTAGGGACACACCTGCATGGGACACCTGCACTGCATGCTGCATTCTTTCGCTATTGCAATACACAGGTGGAGGTCATATTGTACCCATTCCCAACAGCAGGGATACGACCAGAGAGGTACCTGTGAGTGGTGTTTGGGTGAGCTGGGTGCATGTGTGGTATGGACACTACTTGCATCTGACTCACAGATAGGCATGGGGCATTCCAGTTATGCTGGCTTGTGCAGGGACACCAGCTGTTTCTCAGTGCATCAGTCCTATCACGTTTGTGATCTACATGTGTTCGGCCAGACATCAGAATCCCCTACTACAAGCTCAGATAATGTGATGCATACCTGTACGTACAATTCTAAGGGTGTAAGCATTACATGGTTACACATTATATACTGTATGTCTGGGGTACTTTTCCTTGTGTACTGCTTGTATATCTAGCCCAACAATCATGCCATGTCCATCTTTCAGATGTTGACACATATTGCCACCATACCTTTACAATGGCTTACTGCTAGCATGTGTTATACTAGGGGGAATTGTCTTTAGCACTGCAGTTGTGAGGACTTGGCCCTGTCATCTGCAGTAGTGGGCAATGGCCACCAGGTGAACCTCAACATGCATACATACTGACCACTCTCACGCAATATGAAACACACACCAACCTAACACACACATATCTGCATATTGTACAAATGCTACAATCTATCCTGCTACCTTGGCCACCTCAGGTCATCTGAGCTCCATTGGTAGTATACCTACACATACATGTTACTACATGTCGACATCGGATTGGGGGGGGCACACCAGACTGTTATTACATTTCTGCATAGGATTGGGGGGCACACCTGACTGTTACTACATGTCTACACAGGATTTGTGGTGGGGCACACCTGACTGTTACTACATTGCTACACAAGATTGGGGGGCACACCTGACTGTTACTACATTTCTACATAGGATTGGGGAGGCACACCTGACTGTTTCTACATTTCTACACAGGATTGGGGGGCACACCTGACTGTTTATACATGTCTACACAAGATTGGGGGGCACACCTGACTGTTTCTACATTTCTACATAGGATTGGGGGGCACACCTGACACTTGTATTCATTTGCTATGACTGTACTGGTATGTCAGGTACTCCATTTCATTCTGTTTTCTAACCTATCATGGTGACTAGAGGCATATCAGTGTACTACAGGTCTTAGGTTTGATTGGCCTACATATTAGTTTCTGACTTCCTACCCTTCAGAACTAACATCCCACTGCCTGACCTGATGTAGTCTGTCTGTGTAGGCCTGGGGGGGAGAGGTTACCCAAAGGCATCATTCAGAGTCCTTAGCACAGCCTTTGTTTGTGTTTGTCTACACCTGTCCTGCTAGGTGAGACTGTTGTTGGGTATGTGAACCTCCCTGACTGGCATGTGTGTGTCATATGGACACATGTGGCCCAGCACATTTCCTGCAGTGGTTTGTCACCATGTGTAGTACTGGCTACTTTGGTGACACCAGTATATGTTACAGATGTCATGCTGCCACTATAGGTGTCTGCTATCTGCTGGCATCCCATTCAGCCACCCGATTTCCTTGCATGCTCACATCCATACCATAGATACAGGTAACAACACATGCTACTGCATTCAGCAATTGGTAAGGAGAGTGACTTACCTTGTGGGTGTGCCAGTACTGAGGATGGTGCTGGAGGGCTGCCTATGTTGGATGCACATAGTACACTCCCTACACATAGTTGAGCACAGGTAGTGTCATGTTTGGCATCCCTTTTACTGTATGTGTGAGTCAGAAAGAGGTGTCATTTCCTGAGTCCATCCTGTTTCAGTGTATGTGCTATGCATTGCCTCTTTGCATGGCCAAGGCATACTGGGAACTCCTCCTTTTGCCTACTGGGGCAGGCTCAGATTGTTCCTCCTCCTCCGAGTCACTCTTTACCTGTGCAGGCCTTGGCAATGGTGGGGGCGGGGGGGCTGTGTGGCCCTGTCCCATGCTGTTCCTGCTGCAGCTGTTTCCGCAGGATCATATTGTGCAGCATGGCACATACCATGACAATTTGAGTACATGTAGCTGGGGACTACTGCAAGGCTCCACCGAATGTGCCCAGGCACTGCAACCGTGACTTGAGCATCCCAAACATATGTTCTATTACAACTCTGGTCTGTGCGTGTGCTTCATTATGGAGTTCTTGTTTGGGTGTGTCTGCATTTCTGATGGGTGTCATCAGCCACGGCTCCAGTGCGTAACCAGCATCCCCCACTAGGTGACCATAAGGAATGTCCCCACTGGCAAATCTCTGGTACAGCTGTGTCAGATGCCAGATGTGGGAATTGTGATAGCTTCCAGGGCAGCCAGCACACACATTCATTATAATGCCCTGGGCATCGCACACGACCTGGCAGTTGATGGAGGGGAAGCCATTGCAGTTGATGTAGACCCTACCCTGCTCACCAGGTGGTGCTTTGATGCATATGTGCGTGCAGTCTATACCACCCACTACCTCAGGGTATTCTGCTATTTGGTGGAAGAGATGCATATTGTTGGTCAATGCCTCACGGGTGTTGGGGAAATATATGTGCTCACCGGCATCTGCTGACATGACATCCAGGAACTGTGAGATCCCCATGATATCCCCAGTTGGCCTTTGAAAGGTACCTGTAGCTAGTATTCTTAGGCCTACACATAGTTTGGTATTCACTGGGATGGGAACCCCTCTTAGTTCTGTGTGTGAGGCGTGGTTGGCACAGCTCAACAATTTGCTGTAGGACGTCCCTGTCCACCCTATAGTGCTCCACTATCTCCAGATCATGTAGCCCCTGGTAGGTTACCCTGGGTCTGTACACTCTTTTCCATTTCCTCACTGTGGGTTGGTCAACAGCATTCTCATCCTCACCACCCTCAGCCTCTTCCACATGTTGTTGTATGATAGCTATTGCAGCCTCTATCATTTTGTTGCTTTTGTTTGTTAAAAATTCCCTGCTTGTATACATTGGTGGTGTAGAGTATGTGGGAAAAACCAGAGGGAATGGTGTTTGCATAGTTTATAGTAGTGTTCTGGGCTGGTCTGCTGCCTGTGTAATTGGCTGATTCTGATACATTTCACCTGCCAGCTATGCTAGTTCTCCTTGATTACCTTCCTACTACTCTTTTCCCTTCCTGTTGCCTAGGGTTACCACCTGTCCCACTTTGGGCAGTTTTGTCCTGCAAAAAAATCTAAAAAATGGCAGATGTCCTGAGATTTTAAGACAAAAAATATTTACTAAGTTTTCTTTAATAGTTCCACAAAAACAGTTATTTTGTATCTGAAACACCTAAATATTATATGAAATAGTATAAGCAACTCATATGCTACAAGAATAAGCTTTTATTTGGGCAAAAACAGTGAAGTTCTGTCCTTTACACCAGCTGTGGGTATGTCTGCACTGAAAAATCACACATTTCTGCAAAAAATGTCCCACTTTGGGCATTTGAAAAGGTGGTAACCCTATTGCCTTCCTGTTTAAGCCCTGGGGGCGCGCCGTGCAAACACAGTGCTCAAATGTGCACAGAGCTGCTATTTCCTGGTTTACTTTTTCTTTTTTCCTTTAAAACCCAGTGCGTGGCGTGCACACCCACTTCGGCAATCTAAAGAGTGCTAGGCAGGCTCAGACACACCCCCTTGCTTAGCTCTGCTAAGCTAAGGGCAAACCCGAGCCACAGGGCTCCAATCCCCTTACAGTATGCCTGACACACCACCCCTATGATGTCAGCTAACTTCTAGGCTTGCACCAAGCTATTCCTGCTCTTACATTGTTGGATGCTGACTAGCATGCAGGGGAAATCTGGGATTCAGTATCAGACCTGTCTGGTGGACCCCTGCCATAAATAGGCTATACAACAGAAGGAGGAAGTTACTACAGGATAGAGCAAAATCCCAAAAAGGGAAGGCAACTCTGATCAGTACTAGCAAGAAACTACGATCCCTCATAAAAGCATCCAAGGCTAACTTCAAAAGAAAAATTGCACAAGACACTAAAGATAATCATAAAGCCTTCTTTAGTTATGTCAGGAACTTGGGTGGAAACTCCCAGATATGCTCTGAGTTAGTGCAAATGACAAAAAATACACTGAACCCACAGACATTGCCAACATCCTGGCAGACAGGTTCAGTGAAAACTCCCCCCCTTCCCCCCCAAACGTGCAAATGACTATCCCAACAAAGTGTAGCCCCCCTGACATCACAGATGCACAGGTGAGAGCTGCCCTCTCCAAGGCAAAAAACACAGCATCTATGGGACCAGACAGTGTCCCAGGCTGCGTTTTACATGAGCTCCAAGAAGAACTGAACCCTCACTTAAAATCACTGTTCAGTCTCAGCCTTTCAACAGGATATGTATCCAAACAATGGTGTACAGCAACAGTGGTCCCACTCCATAAAGGTGGTGCCACAACGGACCCCGGTAACTATCGCCCTATAAGCCTGACTAGTCTGGTCTGCAAAGCTGTGGAGCATATCATCATGGAACTCATAAACAAAGACATTGGGAACCTCCAAACACTGGATCCTACCCAGTTCAGCTTTGTTAAGAGCAGATCTTGCCTCTTGAACCTGGTCGACTTCTTTGAAACAGTCACCAAGGTCATAGATGAAGGGAAGGTAGACCACACAGCCTACCTTGACCTCGCAAAAGTCTTCAACACAATACCCCACTTGGGCATCATAAACAAGCTCACCAGCTTAAATATCAACCCCTATGTCACAAGATGGGTTGCAAACTGGCTTAGGGATAGAATCCACATGGTCAGAATTGCAGGTGCTATGTCAGACTCTAAACCAGTTACAAGTGGCATCCCACAAGGCTCAGTCCTGGGACCTCTCTTGTTCGGTATATATTTCTCTGAGGTACAGGCTACCACAGGAGGACTTTGGCTAACCAAGTTCACAGACAACTGCAAATTGGGGGCCATAATCGACTCGCTGACTGACACAAGCATCCTCCAAAATGGTCTCACAGAGATGGATAACTGGTGCCAGAGCCATGGCCTGAAGCTAAATGCCAAATAGTGCATAGTCATCCCCTTTGGGAAAAA
>NC_056730.1:92937496-92954996 GCF_019279795.1 Protopterus annectens | reverse complement strand
CGTCGAAAACTCATAACATCTAATTTCAAAACAGAGAGACCATAAGATCGAAAATTCAAAACATCTAATACTCATAGCATCGAATTTCACAACACTGAAAATGTATAAAATTGAGTAGTGTATCATCAAACATGTAAATGCTATAGTTTATTCTGTTAATCTGTATATAGTGTTTATTATGCCACTGTACATGTTTTTAGGTCATACAGGTAAGTGATTTATACATTATGATTTATATATTATGTGTACATTCTTTGTGGTGATCATGATACAGTGGGTTTAAGAAATTAACTTTTTCTCACTGTAGTGCAATCTTGGAGTTGGTATATTTAACTTATGGGGGGTGTGGGGGGAAGAGACCCCCACTTGGGGGGTGCAGGGGGGCTTGCCCCCCTTCAGAAACATAGTAAAAAGTGTGTGGGATGTTATTTATATTTGCTTTGTAGTTTTCGATGTTGTGAGATTTGATGATAAGAGTTTTAGATATTTTATGGTCTCATTGTTTTGAAATTAGATGTTATACGTTTTCGATGTTTTGAAGTAGAACGAGTAGAAAGAGAATGGTTTATATTTAGTTGGCATTTGTCTTATTCTTGTTGCGTCCCATCCTCTTCAAAAATATTAACTTCCAATTAATTCTGTTTTAAACTTTTTGTATAGATTTGGAGTTAGGAGCTTTACCTGTAGTCAGTCCACTGACTACAGTTTTGGTTACAGGTCTAATCAGATTATCTGCATACTGTGAACTAATTTTTTGGAGTTAAATTAACAAAAAAAAAAAAAACAAACAAAAAAGGTATATGATAGTCTTTGCATGTCAGTCAGTTTGTTAAACTGGTAATAGCTGCAACCCTCCTATTTTTTTGTATTCTTTTACCAATACATAAAATGACTTGTTTCTCTTCTGTTTTTCATTTACTTCCTCAGAGTTAATGCTACTTAACTGTCTTTTGCTTTCCTCAATTATTTAATAATGTAAGATCTGCACAAGTGGCCCTTTTATACTTGTGTCTATATCTGCAATGTCGTTTTCTAGTTCTTTCATTTTTTATTGTACTCTGAGTGTTATGTTTCTTTTTATTTGTGTTATTATATATTTTACGAACCAAATACAAATAATGTCCCAATCCAGGGCTGACAAGGAATAACCACACCAAACGATACAGACCACTGCTAAAACGAATCCACGGAAAGCAGGCAGTTGTAGAAACACTTCTTTAATACAAACTGATCCAGACTAAGCGCTTTCACCAAACACACTTTGGCATCTTACTCTGAAGATGCCAAAGTGTGTTTGGTGAAAGCCCTTAGTCTGGATCAGTTTGTATTAAATAAGTGTTTCTACAACTGCCTGCTTTCCTTGGATTCATTTTAGCAGTGGTCTGTATCGTTTGGTGTGGTTATTATATATTTTATTTCAGCTTAAAGTAAGCCCATTTAGTCTGTATTTTTTCTTTTTCAATTCTTACCAGCACTTAGAAATGTCCTCTTTTATTTCCTTAGTATCCTCATTTTAAACATTACTGAATCTAGCTTCCGAATCATGGATTATTTTATAGGCTGGTTTATTTATAAAATTAGTAGTTATGAATCAATATCAGTTAACACTACACAGACTAGTTCAATCATGTCTGTGTTACCTAATGGTGATCTGGAGAAAAACAGAAATTAAGCCTCCCACTACATTTGTTTTGTTTGGGGTCATGGACGTAAAGTCCTTTTGATGTGGCTGCAGTTCTTATCAATGGCCTACAAGGTTAAACTAGTCCAGTATATTAATCATTAGGCTGGTAATGTTGATCATCTTATTTGACCCAGGCTGAATCTTGTCAATATACACATCTATCACCGAATTAAACTCTCCCACTACTACATTTATTTGTATTGCTTTGAATGATACCACAAGAATCTTTCTAATGGCTAAATATTATCATTATTTGGACCACAACATGTGATATAAAATCAGTTTAACATTGGTCTGGATGGTTATTATTCCATATCTACCTTCTTCATCCATGCAGTCTACATATTTCAACCACCTCAGGGAGAAATGAAGTAAAACAACAATCCAGATTTTTGGCTGATTTACAGTTGATAATGTTTAACCCTCTACAGCTCCTCAGAAAATTGTCATTCATTTTATTATCTTTTATTTCTTGATTTGTCTTTTTTTTCTTGCACTATTAATGCATTATTTTTATTTATGTAGTCAATAACTGCTTTCCTTTCTAAAGTAGCTGACATTACATTCATATTCCAAAACAGATATTTAGTAACATCCCATCCCATTGTCAAATGAATATCCAGGTCTGTGCAGTTATGCTGGCAGTTATTATTAGTCCCACATCTTTAGATAAAACCTTGGAGATTAGCAAATATAAGCAACCCAAAGGTGAAATTTAATAAGTATACTTTAATTATCCCTACACTATAAAAATAAGACACCAGTGCCAGGCGGCCAACATCAAAGCAAAACTAATCATACCATCTCACACTTCCCCTCTTTCATAATAAAGTTTTATTGATCATTATACCGTTTTTGCTTACTAATTTTGTAGACTTTTTATCAAAATTATGCTTAAAACAGAGATTTGAAAAGAAATGTAACATTCATCTTGTTATTCCTTCAGTTATGTTCTAATATGAAGCGAATGCTATGTATCATCTTCTGATATCCAGCACATGTGCCTTCTATATTCCTTAGCAGTCACCTATAATTAAACAGATATAGGACCCATATGCAATCTAATTTTCCAAACAAGCTTTTGAAGCTGGGTATAAAGAAAAGAACATTGGCAACAAGTAAATGAAAAAACAGACTACACCAAAACAAAAACTATCAGAATGGTGCTATTTCTGGACTTATCACATTAAACCCAGACAAGTGACGACCGAAGATGTCAACCTATTCTTTAAACAGATGACAGTTTTGTTAGTTTTGTTCATTTGAATTTTCAAAGAATGTGAGAAAATCTAAAGAAACTGTGATTAATTTCTAACAAGAACACTGAATGTAATTTGTCCAAAAAACAAAAATGAGCTTATCAGACTAAGAGCATTTCATAGGTTTATAGCTGTGTACTAGGCTAATGGCCCGGGAGCCTTTAGAAGCCTAGCCCATAGAAGTGCCCTGGCATCATGCCGCCCAACGTTAGTTCCCAGTGCCTCTATCAAATACAGCCACTGGAGTGATCCCTGGGGTAAACTTTCTATTTCCCATCTACTCATCAAGATTTCTCTTGAAGAGGGTCAGTGAGCTGCTCTGCTAGACATGTATGGGAAGTCTATTCCAGAGCATGGGCAGTTTCTGGGTGAGGAACCTGTCCCTCCAGCATGTTCTGTTGATTGTGGTAATGAGGCTGAGCTCTCTGAAGAGTGTGGTGTGGAGGGATTGGAATTTCTTTAGATGTAGCATTTCTAACAGAGCTGGGTCAGACATGGCTTTTTAAGTCAAGCAGAGATCACCTCTAAGTAGGCGATATGAGACAGAGAATAGCTGGAGTCTTTTGAGTCAGTCCGTGTAGGACATGTGTTTAATGCCTATGATCCTCCTCATGAGGTATTTCTGTGGCCTGTCCAGCTGTTGCAGGTGTCTAGTGAGGTACATGCCAAATGTGGCATTATACTCGATGATTGGTCTAATGAGGGAAGAGTAGAGAGAGATGATGACCTCTTTCTTCCTGGATGCAAAACCCTTGGTAATATGTGCCACATAGAAGGACTTGCTGACCACAGTGGCAATGTGGTGGTCGAAGGAGAGGTTGCTGTTAACCTGCATCCCCAGAGCTCTTATAATGCCTTCAGTGCATAGTGGGCTCCCATCGTTGTGGTAAATAGTGGGGAATTGAGTTTTTACCAAAGGGGATGACCACGCCTTTTTTGGCATTAAGCTTAAGGCCATGGTTTGACACCGGTCATTGGTCTCAGTGAGGCCTTTCTGTAGGATGTCTGCATCACTTGGGGAGCTAATAATGGTCCCCAGCTTACAGTTATCTGCAAACTTGGTCAGTAGAGTCCCTTTGTGTTGGCCTGGACTTCTGAGATGTAGATGCCGAACAGGAGAGGAGCCAGGACTGATGCCTGTGAGACTCCACTTGTGAGTGGTCAGCAGTCTGACTTGGAGTCCGCTACTATCACACTGCGTGTTCTGTGAGCCAATTTGCAACCCACCTAGTATTATATGGGTTGATGCCTAGTTTGGTGAGTTTATCAATAATTCTTGAGTGAGGAATGGTATCAAAGGCCTTGGCCAAATTGCTGTATGCACTGCCTTACCTTCATCCACAGCCCTGGCTACTGACTCAGAAAAGTCAACCAGGTTGAGCAGGCATGATCTCCCTTTCACAAAATGAAATTGCGTGGGGTCTAGAGTTTGGAGATTTCCTATATCTTGTTAAAAAAAAAAACAGTAAAAAACAAGCAACTTGTAACCAAAGGATATCACCAACACAGCAGGTTCCCAAAAGGAATTTATTTAGCGCTGTCTTGTTTGTCTCAAAAGACTTCATCAGAATGAAGAAAGTAATAAAATCATACAATATAAAACACCACATATAAATCACATGGTGATAATCCACCAATACCATCAAAAATCTAATTAAACAATCAATTAACTCCCTAGCAACTAAAAACAAACATTAAATACAATAAGAACGTAGCCTAAGGAAGCTACTTGTACTAAAAGTGTCATTCAGTCCAGGAAAAAACATGAGCATTTAACCTGATTTGCCAAAGAAGCTCTTTTAGTTCCACCATATCAGCCCAAGGCCCTCCCTGGGGATCTTTCCCAACCCCTTCAATACCAAAAAACCAAAACTGACGGTTAGGGTAACGTTCAGTGTGTCTATACAAAGCATTATTAATGTTCATATTACGCATATCCCTAACATGTTCGTAAATTCTTTCCCTGAACTTGCGAACAGTTTTCCCAAAATAGAAACATCTAAATTGGGAACAGATAGCCACATAAATAATCCCACTTGAATTACAATTAAAGATACCATTAGGTTTTTTTCAGATAAGTACACTGAGTACAAAATTCACATTTTTAGTACCTACCTTCCCTTTTCCTAACCTTACATATTCCTTTCGTTCCAACCCTCTTCTGTAAACAAGCATGGGTTTTACACCAAACTTCTCTAACAACCCCTCATGTCCCAGTGCTAGTTGCCAATTCCAAATAAGGATGTTGGAAATGAAATGGTGATCTACAGTGAATCTAGTCACAAAGAAACACTGATATTCTTGCCTATGTGTACTATTGTTAACACTTAATTAACTCCAGTGTGTTCTCTAGATTTTAACAATGGCAAAACACCCCTTTCTTTCTTTTGTTAGTCACTTTATTTTTAATCTCTTCAATTAATAACCAAGGGTATCCTCTGGAACAAAATATATTACTCAAAATGTCACATTGATTAACAAAATCCTTATTACTAGTGGTCATTCGTGCCATCCTAACAAATTGTCCTTTAATTACATCTCTCTTAAGATGTTCTGGATGGCAACTATCATAGTGAAGCAAACTATTACTATAAGTAAGTTTTCTGTACACGTCACTTATGTATTGCTCGAGCTCCAGGTCCTTGTGAATCTCAACATCCAGATAATTAATTTTCCTAAAGTCATAAGTATGTATAAACTTTAAAAAACTGGTTGTACTGTTGATGTAGGTGATAAAATCCCGGAGGCTGGTTTCATTACCCTCCCACAGAAAAACATCTAAATATCGTAGATATAGACCTAAATGGTCCTTGAATGTAGATGAAAACAAAACCTTCCTTTCCCACATCAACATAATAATGTTAGGAAATATGGGGGTACAATCACCATGTGATTTATATGTGGTGTTTTATATTGTATGATTTTATTACTTTCTTCATTCTGATGAAGTCTTTTGAGACAAACAAGACAGCACTAAATAAATTCCTTTTGGGAACCTGCTGTGTTGGTTATATCCTTTGATTACAAGTCGCTTGTTTTTTATTTCCTATATCTTTGTTAATCAAGTCCATGATGATGCGCTCTATAGCTTTACATATCAGACTTGTCAGGCTAATGGGACAATAATTCCCAGGGTCTGTAGTTGCTCCCCCTTTTTGGAGAGGGATGACTGTAGCAGTGGACCATTCGGTAGGGATAAAGCCTGTGGTGAGGCTGTGACTGAACAGGGCACACAGATGTGGTGCCAGTTCACTTTGTAGTTCATGTAGAACACAACCAGGGATATTATCAGGCCCTGTGGAAGCTGTATTCTTGGCCTTGGACAATGCAGCTTAAACCTGTGCTGCAGTAATGCTGGGTGCCTGGCATTCTTCTGGTATTGTGATTGGTCCTTTAGAGGGGGAGAGAGGGGTAAAGTTGGCACTGAATCTGTAGGCCAGTATGTTGGCAATATCTGTTGGCTGAGTTTAGGAGGTACCATTGGGCAGTATCTCAGAGCAAATCTGGGTATTGCCATTGAGGTTCTTGATATAGCTATAGAAGGCTTTGTGATTGTTTTTAGTGTCTGCTGCAATTCTGCCTTCATAGCTGACTTTAGAGGATTTGATGAGGGATCTCAACTTTTTGTTGAGGCTAATAAGGGAGTTTTCCAATCTTGGGACTTCACCTTTTCCTGCAACAGTTTCTTTCTTCTTTTGTAGAGTTTATTAATGGCAGGGGACCACCAGATTGGCTTCCTTTTTAATAAATATATAAATACATTTCTGTTTATACCTCTCTGATTGAATTAATCTGGCAACCAACAAAATTTCTGCTTTAATTCTGGATATATTGCTGTAATCACTATCTGTAGCACTGTATCTACTTTTGTACCAATTCATATTTAATATTTTCTGTATCTATGTTCTTGTCAGAGCTTTTCTCCCTGGGCCTCCATTGAAAATGGGCTCTTTTAGGCCCAGTGGATTTTCCCAGTAAACAAACACAATAAATAAATAAATGAATGAATAAATAAATAAATAAATATCTTGCTGATTAAATTTATCAGATGTATTTCAATACACTGCCTCTGGTGGGTTTTTGATAGTTGTTAGTGAGTGGTGTTTTAATACTACTAGTTTTCGGATTGGTTAATTGAGATAAATAGTTTGTAAAACTGTCAGTTCAAGTTGGTATTGGATGTCTAACTGATCAGATTTATTGACTTTATTTTCAATCTGACATGAGTTTGTGTTGTATTAAAGTTTTATTGGTTTGTAATAAAAGCTAGTTGCATTGGCTATATTGGTGTGTTTATTCCATATGGGTAGGGGGCTGGGGGCAATCTCCATGGTCATTGCACTTCAAAAATGTTATGCATTATCCCATTACTTGTTCAAAATGAAAACACTTATTTCAGACTGACATATAAATATCAGTTTTATGACGAGGCATATGTGTGTGTGTGTGTGTGTGTGTGTGTGTGTGTGTGTGTGTGTGTGTGTGTGTGTGTGTGTGTGTGTGTGTGTGTGTGTGTGTGTGTGTGTGTGTGTGTGTGTGTGTGTTTGTGTGTGGGTGTGTGTGTGTCTGTGTGTGTGCGTGCGCTGAATAACCTTTCATTTTTTAATTTTCTTTGTAACATTTACAGTCCTCAAGATATATACATCTTTACAGATAGATTACAAAACTTTTGCTCAGTAATTCAGCTCAGCTGAAAGCTGTCCGAGTGAAATTCCAGGTGTTGATAAGTTAAGAAAAATAGTTTTGCACTTTTTGACACTCCTCTTGAAGAGTTCAGGGGTCCAGTGAGTTAAAAGTTTGTGTATCTATCTATATACATACATACAGTATATACATACATACTGTAAATATATATATATATATATATATATATATATATATATATATATATGCATCTATCATCTATGTCACAAGGAAAAACTCAGAGTAAAACACTATAACTTGTAAGGAAAGGAATAATCTTTGTAACATTATTCTTCTAGATTTATGAAACATAAGTCCCACCTTTCACACAGGGGACCTGGACACTTTAAGAATGGGCTAAAATAGAGTATCGATAGGAACTACATCTTGTAACCAAATGCAGAACACATCTTGCCAAACAGCTTGTTAAAATTTCTTTCTACTTTTTTACACAAATGGACCTTTTTTCCTCTCTTCCACTAAAATACATTTAGAAGAGGGCAGCAAACAACAGAATATCAGGAGACAACAATGGCTTCCTACTGAAGCTGTAAAGAGAGAAGCAATGAATCATTTAAATGAAGTATTTCTCCTTCACAGAAGTAGTAGTAAAATCCTCTGCCACTTACTATATCTGCCAGTCTGGAACCTTTAACATAATGTCAACATTTTGGTGCTTGACCACTAAATAAGACAATGTATAAATCCGCTTTTCCTGTAAGACAGATGTTTTACTTCTTCATGAGAAATAATATTAAGAAGAAAAAGTTGAAAAAAAATGCAGAACGTTAGACTAAACATGTTCTAGAGTAGTCTAATCTGAGCAAACAATCCAGAGTCATAAAAGTTAAAATGGTGGAATATTCACATCATCGTATTTCTATTGTTTCTATGGGCTTATATAACCACAGTAGATTTAAGGAATTCCTACTGACATGTTCATAAATGCTGTCCCTTTAGGCATTTCCTTAGCTTCCAGAACAGAGCCAACATTTCCAGTCCACTATCCTTTCTTTTGATTTAGTAAGAAAGCCATATGATGCTCCCCAGGTACCTACACTTGGATATTGTGGGACTTAGAGTGAATGGGGTTTCTATTTATCCTTATCTAAATGTTTACTTAATTCAAACTAATTTAAGTTGATTGCTAATGAACAATTTGAATATAGTCATAGACCATGTCTGCCTGATGGTCAAAGTAAAGAAGTCAGATTTGATCCATTCCCACAAGAATATGTTTTCTTTTTTTTAATTTGTCCAAGTCTTTTAGGTTTCTAATACCATAAGGGAATGGACCCCATTCCTAAGTCAAAGTATGATTAAAGTTCATGAAATTAACGTTATTTCAGTCTTTGATGTCAACCAGTAGTGCTCTTCTCAGCACCCAATGTGCCAAGTAATGACTCCTTCTGCAGTTCGTATGGGGTTACATGGATTGGTAACATATCTAAATATGATTGTAAATTATTTTTTATAACACCTGTTGCTTCTACTACAATTGGAACTGTCTGGGTATCTTTCTTCCACATGGCTCTCATTTCTGCCTACAGATCCTGGTATTTTATGACTTTGTGTCTTTCTGTACACAAGACACTATAGTCAATGGGTGTGGTGATTTCAATGATCAATGCTACTTTTGTCTACTTTTCTTGGACCACTATATCCAGTTTTCTAGCATCTATCTTTTGAACTGCTGGTATTGGGTAATCCAATGTAATATAAACTTCATCATTTTCAATGATGATTTGTGGCTCATGTTTCCAGTGTTTTTCAGCCATTTCGATACCATAATGTTTGCACAATCCCCAGTGCAACAGTCTTGCCGCATTATTATGCCTTTCAATATACAGTCCTTCTGCCATTAGTGTGTTGCAACCAGCAACAAGGTGTGTGACTGTTTTGAATTCAGTTTTACAAAACCTACATTTGTCTGTTTTTCTCACATGTTCAATGGACTTTGTAAACCAGAGTGTACACAGCCCGCTATCTTGGGCTGACAATATTAAACTTTCATTTATTGGTTTGAATTCTCCTCTCCTTAACCATTCCTGCATTTATTCTTGATCAACACGAGGGTCTTCCAAAAGTTTTCTATACTTGCAACTTTACTTTTTTTCCACATTTCTTGCCTTCTCATCTGGTCCTTCACCTTATATTCTTTCTTTTGTTTTTTGGCACATCCAGTTGCTGCCTGGTTTTTATGTACTTCTGGTTTGATTTCCATTCCTGCTTGATGTCGAAATGCTTTCGCTAGATTAAGCAGAGAAGTCATCTTAGTATTCTTCTCATGTTTCAAAACTTTCACTACATTTGCATCTTGTAAGGTCAGTAGATATGTGTGGAATCCCATGATTGCAAATCTATACATGTAATCAATTTCAAGGATACCCATCCCTCCTTCAGAACAGGGAATATATAATCTTGGTATACACTGATTTTTATAAATCATTTGGTGAGCATGAGTCATCCTTCTTGTTTTAATATCTAATCTGTCCAACACTTTTTGGGGCCAGTCAGTCACTCCAAAACTGTACATTAGGACAGGAAGAGCAAATTGATTTATAGCTTGGATCTTGTTCCTAGATGTCAATGCTGTTCTCAGGATTAATTTAAGTCTTCTAAAGTATTCCTTACTGACTTTTATTTGCATTTGTTCATTTTTTATTGCTGATCCTTCATCATTTCCCAAGTATTTATACACTCCCTCTTATTCAAGTTCTTTTATATCACATTCTTGTCCCAAACTGATGTTTTCTTGGCGCTGCAGTTTTCATGCTTTAAAGGTTGCTTTTGCACATTAATCAAGGCCAAATAGCATTCTAATATCATCTGAAAAAGTTTTGACAATCTGCAGCTGTGCTTTCAGTTCCTCATCTGATGAGCTATACAGTTTTAAATCATCGACAAAGAGAAGGTGAGAAGTCATTAGACTTTGTTGTTTTCTAGGAGCCAAATTGTAGCCATGGCATAAGCTGTTGAGTAAACAGCTTAATGGATTAAGGGCAAGGTAGAATAGCAATGGTGACGGAGAGTCACCCTGGAATATCCCCCTTTTAATTTTTATCCCTGGGATAATACTCTGTCCTTTATCATGACTTAATTGCAAAGTGGTCTGCCATTGTTTCATGGTTACTGTAATGTAGTCGGTCAGTGTAGGGTGTATCTTATACATTTTTAAGCACTCTTTTATCCATGAATGTTGGATACTATCAAATGCTTTTTTGTAGTCAATCCATGCCATACTTAGATTCTTCCCCTTTTTACAGTTCTCCACTATGACTTTACTTAACAACAAATGATCCTTTGTTCCATATGACTTTCTTTTATTGCCCTTTTGTTCTACTACCATAATTGAGTTTTCTTCTAAATTACTATAAATTATGTCGGCGTCAATTCCTGTGTATAGTTTATATGTCGTCGGAAGGCAAGTTATTGGCCTATAATTTTTAGGGTAGTTTGCAGATTCATTCTTAAGTAAGAGCATTGTTTTTCCTGTTGTTAGCCAGGTTGGTTTCTGAGCGTGGTGCTGGGCATGGTCCAGAAGAAGATTTTGTTGAATAAAGCAAGGATACCCACAGTGGAATCCATGTTTCAGTCTGCTATGTCTTACCCACTTCATTTGTCAGAATGTTTCTAGCAGTGTTGGGTCTTATACCAGCCTGCATACAGATGGTTCAGAATACTAGCTTTCTGATGAATGTATTTCAGTGTGCTGCCTCAGATATGTCTGGAATCATTCTAAGGCTTTTTTGAATCAGGAACTTTCACAAATACTATTAATCAAGGATCTTCAACATTGGGAAAATGGAACCATCCAGACTCTAGGTAAGCTGTTCCTGTATATTTATCGATTGTGGAATTTGATAACAGATACTTTTGACTCAGGTTGAGGTACATTTAGTGAAATTGACATTTTAGTATAGATGGTCCATTGTTCAAAAAGACATCTACCCCTGTCTGAGGGAGAAATGGCCAATGTTGTTGGTTATCCTTCCCCTTTGGCACAAGTGGTCATCTCTTTGGTCTCCACCAGGAAGATTGTAGTACTTTGTATGCCTTTGACTGCACCAAATCCCCACCTTCCCCAGGAGACAAGAGTAGGCCATACCCATTTCTGTCTGGCTCATTCATTGCTGGAGCCACTAATTGAGTCCCACTATCAAGGGTCAAAGTCAAGACTGCACCCCCTCTGCACAATAGAGCCAAGAAGATAGTTAAATGTGTTAGAACACTTACAATTTTGGGTCATTTGATTTGTCAGAAGCTTGGTAAAATGAAAGGAATTCACATTGTATATGCACAGTTACATTGTGGATCCAAAAGTGCTCAGTATGATAATTTGCTTAAAGACTGTGAAAGTTTACTAACCAGGCTGGGCTATTTTCCAGTACTTTATCATATGTAGGCAGACTTTACAGTGTGCATAGCAGTGTGTGTTCTTTCCAAAAAAATGTTTTTATTATTTTATTCCAAAAAAAATGTATTAATTTTTTATAGCAGTGTGTGTTCTGATTATAGTCCCAGTAGCTAAAGAAACATGACTAAAAGTTTTGCACTATGTATATTAAATAAAAAGTGCCAAACACCGATAACAGTACACAAATACTTTATTTTAAATAATAACATTTTAGGCTTGTTGTCACACCCTTTATCTGTCTTGCCTCAGCACTGATTTGATTAAAGCCCTGTTTATCATTTAGATACCCAGAATGTAATCAATAGAATTTAAATGTTATATCACGTTTTCAAACATGAATAGATGGGATGAACATATTAAAACATGTATTACATCTGCATTTAAAACATTCAACACTGACACCCCCAACTCCCCCCCTCCCCACACATGCACACTCTCTGTCTGCCATGCTAAGACGTGAAGAACAATGATTTGTCAATGTGATTCACAGCAGGAATTTTGACAAATAGAGAAAGTTCCAAGTTGCAAAATTTTAATTAATCTGTGGGAATGTATAGATTTTTTAAAAGTTTTTATTTGATTTTACATATTCCAACAATAATTCAACAAACTGAAACAAAATAAAACAAAACTACATACAAAAGTCCATAACAAAAATTATATACATAAAACTATTAGTACTTTTCTAACAGATCATTAAATTTCTGCTAGTCTATGTGTTGATGGGTTACATTTCTAGTTCTCATTTTTATGACTAATAATTCATTTTTATAAACAGATTTGGCTAAACATATAAATTCACTAGTAAAAGAGAGAGTAGCTTGTATTTCAGATTTTTAGTTATAACGTTCCTTGAAATAGCTAGAACAGACCAAAGTAGAGGTATTTGTGATACTGGAATAACATCTGGGACTGGGGCATTGAACAAAATCAAGGAATGTATAGTAGTACAATTATTTGATCACAATGTTTGGCAAACGTTTTTAAAATCAGTCCAGAAAGATGACACTGTGTTGCATTCTATGATCATATGAACCCAATCTGCATCAAGGGCTTCATTGCATCTCCAGCATTTTATTTTTTTCTGATTTATATATAACAACAATTTTGTGGGGTGTTAGAAAAACTCTGTCTAAAAAATTTCATGTATAAATCTTCCAGTATTGAGAGGACATTGATTTTCCTGCAGATTTTAAGTATCGTTTTTTACTTTTATCAGAAAATTCTTCTTTAGTTATATTTTTCAAGTAATTCCAGTATGACAGTTCAGGAGGAATGAATTAAATTCAAATAAGCATGTATATGATTGTCAAGTTTGATTTACCTTTAGATGGATTATTATTTATATTAGAAAAGAAGTCTAGGATTTTTGGAATAGTTTTAGTTTGTATGTCTAATGCTATTTTAATTTTGTGTTGAATATATTCCTTACATGTTTGTATATCTAACCAACTACTATTTTCTAGACTATATGTAATAATCAGATAAGCAGATGAGTGTATTTTATTCCCATTTAGAAATTGACATCAATACTTTAAATTGCCATTCTTTAATCCAGACATTTTCCTTGTATTAGAAGATATTAAGCATCCATTGTGAAAGGTACAGGAATAATATTATTAGTAGAGCTTTGATTAGATAATTCAAAGTAATAAATCTTTTGAATATTAATAGAAACTGTTTTATGAAAAGGTAGAGAGTAAACTTATGTTTTTCATTTAATATATAGTCTTCTAAAATCAAAAAAAGGTATTGATATCCAAATCAGTATAAGTTTCTATTACAGATTTATTATCTATTAGTATATTTTCATGTATTGATTTCCAACAGGAAGCATAACAGGAGTCAAGCCAGTGGAGTAATATTTTAATAATTACAGAATTAGAATATAAGTCAATATTGGGGAAAGCAATACCTCTCTCCTCCCAACTTTTGATGTGCCAATCTAATGAGATTCTTGCTTTTTCTGGGATACCATAAGAACTTTAGTAAAATAGAGTTTATTTTTTTATTTTATTTTTTTTTAGAAGGGGGAGGGATTAATGAGTGAATAAAGACTAGGATTTTTGGTAAGATTATCATTTTGATCAACGTCTGTCTATCCTCAAATGTGAAAAATAATTTATTTCAATTGTCTGTTAATTTGGATATTGTATCAATTAGGTTTTGATAGTTAACTAAAATAGATTTTTTATTATTAGTCTCAATAGTAATTCCTATGTATTTTAACTAAAATTGTTTAAAAGCAAGGTTTTTATTTCATTTTGATTACATTTTAGACCTGAAATATTTTCAAAATAGTCCACAGAGCTAATTATAAGACCCAAAGAGAGTTCAATATTACCACTAGTGAGCAGAATGTCATGAGCAAAAAAGCTGAATTTTAGAAGAAAATGTTTCATTTATTTTAAAACCTTTAATGTTTATGTTAGCTCTTATATTAGCAAACAGCTCTATAATAAGTGCAAACAGCAAAGGGGATAGAGGGCATCCATGTTTGGTACCTTTTAAGATATCAAAGTGGCTATATATAAAGGAGCTTATTTTGACAAAATAAATTGAGTTATCATAAAGTTTTTTAATTAACTTTATGAAATCAGTGGAAAAGTTATATTAATTTAGTACTTTGAACAAGTATGACAAATTCACAGAGTCAAAAGCTTTATCCATATCTAAGCTTATTATGGATAACTCTTTTTTGTTTTTGCTTGCCATATCAATTAAAGAAAAGAGTCTTATTATATTATCTTGAACTTTTCTATTAACTATAAACCCAATCTAATCTTCATTTATTAAACCAACGAGCATTTGATTTAATCTTTTTGCTAATATAGACATGAAAATCTTGTGGTCTACATTTAAACAAGATATAGGTCGATAAGAAGAATACGGAGCAGGGTCCTTATCTGATTTTAAAATGGGTGCAATAAGATAATATCTCCATGATGGGGGAATATTAGATGTATTTTTAATTTCTTTAAAAACATTTAATAACATTTTTAAGATATTATCAGGTAAAAGTTCATATAGCTCAGGAATTATCCCATCCGTACCTGGTGCTTTATTACTTTTAAGATTTTTAATTTGGTCTTTTAATTCCTTAAAGGAAAAGATTTATCAGTCTTGCTTTTATGTTTTTTTGATAGTTCATTATGTATCTTTTCTTTAAAAAAAAAAAAAAACTATCCAATAAGTTGCTGTTACTGAAGTTTCCCTTTCTTTTATTAATTTCTTCATAATATTTGCTAAAATATTTTAATATATCTTTCAGATCCATAGCTTTAATAGTCTTTTTTCCTTCTTTATAAACAATCTCCTTGATATGATTTAGTTTATTCACGTTTTTTGATCTAATGCCTATTCTATGAAAGCTCTTGACGTTTGTTGAATATGGCTGTAATTTATTTTTTCTAGATTAATGGAAATCATATAATGTAAGATTTTTAGGTATTTGTGATTTAGATTTTTCAAATGTGTACTTACAACTTTATCATTGGGTTTAAGGCTTAATTTTAATTGATCAATTTCAGCTTGGAGAGCATTTAACTCTTTATCTCATTCCTTTCTTTTACAAATGTATCAGTTCTTTACTTTACCATATAAGAAGCTTTTAAATAGTCCCATAGTATGACGTCCATGACCTCACCATTATTGTTAAATTCCATAAATTGATTTATCTCTTTTAATAACCATTCATCAAAGCTTTTTAATTTAGTTATATATATGCCCAGAGTCTTTGGCAAGAAATTAAATTGTTTGGACTTAAAGTTAACTTAAATGTAATAGCATTTGTGGTCGGATAAGGAACATGAAACTATTAGTACTGCCTCTATTTTGGAGTATAATGCATTGGATACCAATACTTTATCAATATTGGTTTGAGTCCCAAATCTAAAAGAATAGTGAGTATATTGCAAAGAACCACCCAGTTTTAAATCTGATATATCCCTCATATAAATTTTATTAAAATAATTATTTAAATGTTTTGCTACTGAAGATAGCCTGATTTGTTTAACATGAGAATTGTCTTTGTCTGATAGGATGCAGTTAAAATCACCAGCTATCAACATTTCTCCGTTAGAGTATAGTGTTATAATATCTAAGTATTTCTTAACTGTTTTAGAATCAGTCTCAGGGATCCAATAGGTATTTATAAGGGTATAATATTTTTATCAATTTCTATTACCACCAATCCCAGTATACCATTCTTGTCAGAATAGGAATTCACTATTCTAGGTGGACCTGACATTTTTTTCCAGAGAATAAGAAGAGCACTTCTTTTTGAACCAAACTGTGAGCCAATTAAAAATGAATAATCTTTTAAGAACAATCTATTTAAATATTTTGTCAATAAATGAGTTCCCTGTAGAAAAACAATGCCTGCTTTATGTAGAGTTAAATACTTATTTAAACTAGCCCTCTTTAAAGGGTTATTTAACTCATTTATATTTAATGAAAGGAATTTATATGCTGGCACCTATTGGAAAAATAGGTATAAAATCTACTATGAACTGATTTAATGCATTAAGCATTACACTAACAAAAGAACAACTTGTTGTGGACAAACACAATACGGATGATGTGAAAAATTCAAAATTAAAACCATTTTTAACCTCCGACATGGAATAAAATATTCCAGGCTTAATGAAAAGTTGATACAAGCCGCTTACTAACAACACCATAACATAATCCATCACATTGTTGCTTCTACTTCTATGTACATAAAGTGAAATTTTCTAAGTAAATATTTTACACTTTTTACGAAGATGCTAAATTACTAGAAACAAAACCAAAAAATACAGAGCAAGGTTAATATATAATAAAAGCTATCAATTAGAAGACATTTAAATAGCTGCTGATTTATAATAATTAGCATAAATTATACATAACATTTATTTATATATTAACTATCATATTAAAGATATGTTGAGACCATTCTTAATACTTGAAATATTTATACAAATTAAGAAACTCTGTGTTATGACGTAAATAATGTCCTTTTAAAGTACATGTGCCTGTAATTTAAACAGAATAGCACTCGTGTCCTATATGTACAACATTGTATAACAAACAGATTACCTGTACTTATTACACTTTGTAAAACAGTTTTGAACCAGTACCTATATTAACATTTTGCCTACATAAATTACTTACATTTCTACCACATTCACTACAAAAACCTCATAACTGATTACAAATTCTCATCTAATCTCTCACACAGACTAGAAGCTTGTGAAAACAGCCTGCATAGATTTTGATTATTTACATTCATATTCATTATCTAATGACAGTGAATTATAAAGCAGGCTGCTAATGTTTGTATTTTATGAAAAAGTATAAGCTATATTAATGAAATTGTATGTGTTTTTCAACTTAAGTTATACTATTCCCTATATAAAACACATATCTGAGTTTTCTGACTAATAAAGTGGTGCTACATTATCTAGTATGAACAAA